>NC_070588.1:13295262-13595262 GCF_027409825.1 Scomber japonicus
AAGCACCGGAGGTTCTCCTCATTCTTTGAGTAGTTCAACAGCAGGAAAAGCAAACAATTCACCAACCTCACTTTAATATCTGTCCCTTCTTTTTTCCTCCCTCCATTTCCCCCCCTTTAAAACATCCACTAATAATCATCACTGTGCCTCATTAAGGAGCGGAGGAGTACAGGCACAGGCTGCTCCAGATGTTTAGTGCAAAACCCCTGAGGTCCAGCGTCTGTGTCAGCGCACTTGTGTGTATATGTCTGGTGTGATTGCTGTGTGTGTGTGTGTGTGTGTGTATGTACTGGTGTTTGCACTGTATGCAACACGCCTGTAAATCTGTGTGTCTGATACTTCCCGCTCTGTCTCAAGGCATCACTCTGTTGTGTTCCACTGCCCCACTTCCAAACCAAGCAAAGACAGCAAGATTTCCTCTGTGAGAACACTAGATGGAGATGCGGACTAACTCTCTGCCATCTCAGCACAGTTTTATCATCAGTCTCTTTGTCTGCTGATATTGTCACATGGAGCTATCTGTCAGGTCAGCTGTCAGTGCAAGACGTGCAGGTGGAAGTAAGATTTGAATGATTTATGGGGCAGATACTGACTATTCAAATTTGTCCCACTAACTGATGTCAACCTTTGTTATGATGAATATGATTTAATGTATTCATGTATTATTCATTGTAGAATTGATAGTTGAATTGACCACATTTTTTAAAAGTGTTTTAAAGGCTTTTTCAATTTTAGTGCTTGCATTTTCAGGCAAATTATTTTTCACAAAATATGCTCTTTCTTTTGCTTTAGCTTTTCAGCTCTTCTTCTTCTTCTTCTTCTCCTTCTGGTGTTTAAAGAGGTATTAAATAACATGACTTTTAACCGTTGACCCTAGTGAAGACCACTGAGGTCATCTGAAAACAAACTAAACTCTGTCCATGTGTTTTTATAATTTTCATCTATGTTGCTCTCTTACAAAATGCTGCCCCACTTCCATAATTCCTAATTGCAACATCAGCTTGTGGCTGAATAATTCACGCGCCCATTGTGACATCAAAGTGAATGAAACATGAGTGAAAATGATGAGACTGTTACCCACTTGCCACAGTCCCCCAGGTCTCATCAGATCTGGCAACTCAAGTATCACACCTGGTGACAACAGCAAGGAGGGCTGAACCAGGAAATAAATAAATCTTCCTGTTGTCTTATTTACCCTCTCACTAAATCCCAAAGTGGAGGAAAGCAAACTGATGAAATGTAAGACGGAGAAGAGGAAAATTAAAGACAGTGTGACAGAAAAAATGTCCTGAGGCAGACATTGAAGCTTCATTCTTTTTTGCTACTTTTATGTATAAAGGTTTATTTCCAAAATCATTACATTAATAAGCTTTTAATTCATTTAAAAATGTATTTTGTGTAACCATCTCAACACACCTGTGACATTATCACAGGTGGAAAGATGTCCCAAAGTTATTAGTGATAATCAAGCGTGATTACCTGATGGATGGATACATGCTTTGTGTTTGCGTGCTGAGTTATCAAAAAGCGCCCGAGGCAGCTGAGCACTGTGCAGTCCCCAGCTCAGCAGCACTATGTTCATGCATGACCCCGATTATATTTTATCTAAGCACAGCACAACCACAAGTCTCCACTTGAAATGTTATTAATTTACTCTATGTTAGAGGGAAAAGTCAGTTCCTACAGACAGATAACAGACCACAAAAGGTTATTTCATGTAACACAGGAGCCAAGTGCCATCAGTCTAATTACTAATCAAAAACAAGTGAATTTGTTAAATCTTGTTTGTTTCTCAACATGGTTAATAAGAATTTCTTATTTGTGAAATTATAAGTATGCTTGTTCTTATGAAATACTACTGAAACACAGTACATTGGTATATGGTCACTGAAAAGGGAAGAAATGTGAAAACGTTAAACATTCCTAGTTGACCCAGAGTACGACCAAGATTTGTATTGTTGGTATCCATGGATAAAAATCCATTTGTCTCTCAAATCTTTATGTCCTATTTCCTGCAAACTAGAGTAACTTGTCAAGTAACAAACACCAAATGTCCAAATTCAAAAGTATACTGCTCATTAACCAGTGAAGTGCACTACTACGACAACTGGTATAATATGTGTGCTCTTTCTGAACACAAAATATGGCAACAAAGTGTCAACTGAGATGCAGATTTCTGCCAATTTAGAATCTTAAAGAGTAATATTTTTAATAATGTTGCTGTAGCTGTCTTGTAATAGTTTTTTTCTTAGCTGTTTTGTACAGTTTCCATTTGTCATTTAACTGTGGATGCATTATCTACTCAGGTATGAAAGGAACCGCAGCACCATCCACTTCATTTTCTGACCTTACAGTGCATTTCAACACAGAGACTGATTTTTTTTTCAATCAGATGGATTCTAGTTGACTTGTGATCCATCAAAATGACTTGATGAATGCTTACAATATTTAGTCCTTTGGATTAATAAAGCTTTTACAGTATAAAGCAATACCATCCAGCCATTTATGTTGGTTTGGTTTCTTTCTGTATTGTAGTTTATTTGTTGAAACCCATCACCTCAAGAAGCGAACTTTTATTTTACAGTTTGGATATAAAACTTTTTACTTTTTACTGGACATTAAATCATTTATTTTTAAATGAAGACATTTCTTTAAAAACATGGCAAACTCAGTTGTTTTTATAACCTTTAGGCTTTACTAGACTTTACTTTCTATAAAATCTATCAAAATCAACCCTCTTCTTTCAGAATCTGCTGTCACTGATATTAGAGGACTGTAGGGGTCAATGTACCATTAAGAGTTTACCCTGCTGGCAATCAGAGAGTCCTCAGGTTTTCATTATAACTAAAGACGTCACTGATTTGCTGCTTTTCCCAAGGTTCAGGGAAATCTGGTCGTTTGTCCTCTCTGCCTTTCACATCATGCCTGTCCATTTATTCTGGAGTGCAGTGAGAGGCTGTAGGCTCTACACAAAGTACACTGTAATGTACTCTAAGTACTTTGCTTATAGTAAATCAAGTATGCATGTAATTACTGAATAATGACTGCAAAAATTAATGATTTCTCATAGACTACATAGACCTTATTTTCTATTCATAACACAGTAACAGCTACTTCATGAGGTCTTACCCCTGCAAGGATAGATAGAAAATGTTTAAGCACCAATATCCTATATCCTTCATCCTGTTTTCCCCAGTCTGCCTTTATTGTTTTCTGTATCTCCATTTAGCCTAAACCTCGAGAGAAAATAATTTCAAAAATATAGCTGCAAGCTGCAAAAAGGAGGACTCAATTACATATTTTGACATATATTGAACAAATTTTAAAGCACAAGAGCCAATATGCATGAACAAAGCTCAGGTCTCTAAAGAGGACGCACACAACAAGGTTGCCAAGTTGAATTTGGACAGGTGGCCTCACAGCGGCAGTACATGTGTCTAGACCACTGGACAATACAGCTTGTGTCTACAGCAGTTGACACTAAACATTATCTGAGTCCCACATACAAAAGTACTGCACTGAAGTCAATCAGAGTTAATAACCCAATCTGTAAATGTGAACTGCTATGGATTATTGTAGTGGTGATCAGCACATCATAGTAAATTTGTGAAAGGGTGAGTAATCTTATAGCAACCTCTTAAGAGCAGTAACAACTGGCACTGGCTGCCCTCTGGATTTGAACACATGATTTCATGGTTCATAGTAAGTACGTCTGTTGGTCAGTCAGCTGTCTTTTGTTTCTGAAACCTCAAAGTTGAATACTTTGGAGGTCTATGAGAAATCAAAGGTTACAAATGTTTGCTTTTGCTCAAGCATTTGAATGCCATAATAAAAATTGGGGTCAATTTAAGTGCTCTGTTGTTGCTTTGAGGCAGAAACAGCAAAAATTCTAAGTACTATTGCTTGACGACCAATGTCAGCAGGAGTACTGCCCTGTGATTGAACTTTATAATCTAAAAAGGAAAGCTTATTATAACAGAATATAGTTAACCGCACCTGCAGCAATCACACAATAATAATCCTTACTGTTCTGAGAGGGTTCAGAGTAGGGTTTAGGGTACAGGGGCTTTCAGCCGCTTCGGTGCTTGGACCCCTAAAAATCTATATATATTTTTTCTCAAAAGATAAAGGAAGATAGAATTCACTTCATTTAAAAACAACCATTGGGTACCACGACTGATCCATGCATAACTGAAGATACTCATTATTGGTGGCACTGGAGGATAATTCTTGTCAGAAAGTTGCGCTGGATTAACTATCATCTATGACTCAGTTGGATTAAAAATGGACTGGGAGAAAAATGAAATCAGGTGGTAAATGGTAAATTAAGAAAAACAATAGTCATGAAGTAAACAAGAATCTTCATAATGTTCATCTGGGTTTTAAAAAGTGTTTAAATAGAGGGGTTAGTCTGCATGGAGCCTGTGATTTGTATTGATTTTTTACAATTAAGGTATTATCTCCAGCAAATGTTGCTTTTATTGTCTTGTGTTCACTTCAATTTATCCATTTAATATAAATTCAAAGTACATCTCCTACAAGAGGTCCTTTACAGATTACAGCAGGTGTCATTCAGGGACAAACTGACAACCATGTAATGTAAGTGACCTCGCCAACAGGTGGCAGCAAACAGCTCAACTCAGTCAGTCAGGGGACTTCACACAATGAAGGAAAACTAATAATGAAGAGTCACATTTAACATGGCAGTAACCAAGAAGCTAATCAACCTTGCAACCCCTGTATGTTCTTTGGGCTCCTTGTCGTGTTACAGATGTTTCACCAAATTAATAATTGTTTGAGAAAAGAGGTAAAACTTTCCAGTATTTCACAAAAAAACAAAGTTGAGAGATAACTCTGAACAATTAATCAAACTTTGTAGGGTAGAGTCACAGTCTATCTGTTATTTTGGGCTCCTTAAGCTTTCATCTCAATGTAAAAAAATGATGCCCTTAAAAGTGCTTTTCACTGACATGCACTGCACAATGCACGTGGCCTCTAAATTGCACCTGTTGCCAAAGGATAACTCACAGATGATATTGTTCACACAGGGCACAATACATTTCACTTAAATCTGCTGTTGAAAAGGAAAACACGTGGTGGATATCAACAGATGATTTCCTGTATTATTTAGAGAAAGCATTTTGAAATTTGACTTTTGGGCTGACAAAGATTTGAAACCTTCATGTTGTGAAATAAACATATAATTGAGCAATTAACTGAAAAAATAAAAACAAGCACTTTGGATGTCTGCTCAGCCTTCTCTGGCTAGAGACAGACATGGGCTCAGACTTGGGTTTAGGTTTCTAAAATCCTGTAACAACCCTGATTCTGACCTCTGACATACAGTCCTGGGGTCAGGAATCTCTGCTCTGAACAAGGAGGTCTTAACATGACATACAGGAGCATAACATGAGTACATTATAGTTTTATGAATGGATGCCCCCCAGTGGGAATAGAACCATCGTGGCAGTAGTGCCTTGCTAAACTCCTCTGCGCTTTGCAGGCCCTTCCCTAGTGGGCGTGCGTAAATGGCTCCAGCCCTCTCTAAATATAACTCCCCTCCAAAACAGAAAAAGAGAGAGAAGGGGGAAAGGAATGCTCACCCAATCAGAAGCAGCCTGAAAACTTGTCAGGGAGGACTTTTTTTCGCATAGAGTGCGTGTGTCATAACGTTTTGCTCGATTTTGTGGCCCCGGGTGGTGCTGGTGGAGCGCACAGCGGGAGGCGCATTGTCTGTATGCAAACTGGACGGCATGGCCATTGTATGCGTTTGGGCATATATGGAGGCACCGATGGCTCGGAGGATCCAGCCCGTCTGAAGTCTCAGGGAGAGTCGCCTTCGGCTGTGTTGTGCGCGTTTCTCTCCTCTGACTCTCTTCTTCTTAACCGCTTCGGTCCGTCGCTATGAGTTGCTTGGATGTGATGTACCATCAGAGCTATGGAGCGCACTACCTCCCTGCAGCGGCGTACAAGGCAACGTACTATAACCCAGATCACCAGCAACAACAGGTGAGATACTCAGCATAAAACTGTTGTAGCTACTGAGTCGCACTGACCCAATGTAACCTTATGAAAAGAAATTTTAAAAAGTGAAGCATGAGGGCTCATGTGACCTAGGATGAAATGTGATCTCTCTCTGTCTTAAGAAATAACTTAAATACCACATCTAACTATAATCACTATAGTTATAAACCATAGTAAACAGTAAAGACGTTAAAGAGAATGAGTACAGCCCAAGGATACAAGAAGTAATTTACCCTAATGTTGGAGAATGTCACCAGGCCTACAATCAATCTTTTTTTTAAAGAATCGTCCATTTTCTTTCGTTTTGCCAAAAAAGTGATTTTTCTATTGGCTGCCTTCTTTTCAAGATACCACCCCAAACTAATTTCAGTTTAACATGCAACTCCTTAACTTCAATTTGAGGTTCAAACGGTGATGTAATGACAGTCAGTCAGTCAGTCAGGAATGTGGATGAATCACATTGAGCCTTACAAATAGTTGGAATGCAGTATGGGAAAAAATAAATTCATTTTCACACAACTTCTAGGCTGGTCCTATGATAATTACTTGGGTACTAATGATCAAGGAGAAATATTACTAATATTACTAATAAGGTGTTTTTTTACACAACAATGTATGATATGTGAAGTCTAATTTTACTGGATTGAAAATAAGACTATTATGATTAGTATTTTAAACAAACTCATAGAAAGTGATTGGCTCTCCTCAAATGTGAAATGTATTAAACTCCTGCTTGGATCTGTCAGTTAATGTGTGTCTGTCTCCTCTCTCCTCCAGAGGAAGCTGAGTGCTCACAGTAAGATGCAGAATTGTTTGGGACAACAGCAGCAAGGAGGACGAGGGATGCTGTCCAGGGATCAGGGCCTCCGACAGGTTCCTGGAACCGATTCAGGCTGTATATCCGCATCCGATTCAGAACTTAAGGATGGTACTCAACCAGCAGGAGCAGAGTACTTAAACTCCCGGTGCGTGTTGTTTACCTACTTCCAAGGAGACATCAGTGACGTGGTAGACGAGCACTTCTCCCGGGCTCTGAGTCAGTCCAGCACTTTCAACAGCGAGACCAAGCCGATCAGAATGACTCAGCCATCTGTATCAACCACTGCTGGTTCATGGAAAGGTGAGATTTGTTTTTACTTCACAGCAAATACATTTTAATATCAGCTTAAAAGAACTGCAGTTGATTAAAAAAAATGTGTGTCTGTGTTTGTTACAGATGGTGTGTCTCACTCTGAGGGTCAGAGCAGCTCAGTTTGGAACAGCACATATCCATCCCAGGCCAGTTCCTGCCTCCCATCTGTCTCCGTCTCAGTTCACCCAGACTTCTCTCCCAGCCCCGTTTCCTTCAACCATCCCGATGGAGCTCTGTGGGCGGGCCATGTGCTCACCCAGGCCAGCCTTCCGCCTCTAGCAGCCCTCCCCGACAGCTGGACCTACAACCTGAACTCCCAAAGCCCGAGCGGTTATCCCAGTGTCCACGACGTCTACCCCCCTCACCCCCATGCTCACATCCACACTAGGCACCACCACCCCATGCTCCATTCCTATCCAACCCACAGTGCAGCATTAGATACCAGGTTTGGTCCTCTGCTGCTGCCCAGTGTTAGGAACCAGAGCCAGCCAGCTGCCAGTGCTGGCAGCTCCCCCCACAGTGAGGGGGTGAAGACAGAGATGGATTCCAGCAGCCCCATCATGGCTACCTCTATCACCTGGACCCCCTCACCCCTCCATGGATCCTTGGAGGTGTACGACTCAGGTAGATACACAAAATAGTGCAGTTACAAGCATGCATATATTCTAAGTGGTAATAAAGACAAAAATAAACTGACCATCTTTCTTTCTCTTTTTGCAGCTCTTGATCAGACCAAAGCAAAGTCATCAGTTTGGTTCTAAGTGATGTACTAAGAAGGACTATCAATGGATTCTGCCTACAATTTACACCAAAAAGGACCTACTATGTGGCTTTATCAATGTATGGCTGCAACACCAGCACTGTAATGTACAATGTAGATATAGACTGCTTACTGTAGCTTAGACTACGAGTCCTGCACTGTCCATACAACTTATCATGGAGATGAACTCAGGCTTGGACTTAAATGACAGTGATGAGATGCTTTGGCTGCAGGTCAAGGCCCTTGAAGAACGATAAAAACAGACTACTAGCTTTAAAGATGGGAGGCCCCTTTTTCTGTGTTGGCACAAAACACAATTTCCTCTTCATACAATGTGAGACAAATTGGTTCTGTTTCAAGAGCTTGATTTTGATCCACATTTTGTTTTGTACAGTAAATGTTTGTTGATGACTATATATTTTTTGTGCACAGTTTTGTCATGCTAAGTTGTTGTTTGCTGGATGAGTTCTGCTAAATTGTTGCCTGAATGCTACCTTTGCTATTTTGCCTTCGGGGGAATGTGTAATGTAAATATTGGTCCTGTATGTTTAAGTGATAAATTGTTAAGATCTATTTGCAAGTGTGTTTTTGCAGACATAACTCAATGCGCCCCGAAACGTGGAATGCAAGCAGAATATTCACCTCCAACAACACTCTAATAACACTAGAGGGCATTGAGCACATCACTGTTTTAAGAGCAGAAGTCTTCCTACTGAGACCAAGAAATGGTTCATTTCTTGTAAAATCAGGGAAAGTCAATATCTTCTGACCCCAAAATGGATTTTTCCTGTTTTCAATGTAAAACAGGGTTAGAAACAGGTTAAATAACTATAAAATAATAATCATAATAATAATACATTTATTTAGTATAGCACCTTTAACACAACAAGGACACAAAGTGTTTCACAAGAGTAAAACTGTTAAAAATAAGACCATAAACCATAAAAAGCAACAATAAAACATAAGCAAAATAAAAGACATGCAGGATTACAAACACAAAGGCCAATCTTCAGCTGTTTTTTAAAGGCATCAGATGGTAGATCTATAGGAAGAGCATAGTGTTGGAGCCACAACAAAGGCACGATCACCTTTTGTTTAAAGACGAGCATGAAGGACAACCAATAAGCTCTGTTCAGAAAACCTGCTGGTGATAGAAGGATGGAGCAGGTCACAGATATACACACGTGCCAGACCATGCAAGGCCTTAGTGAATACAAGTACATTAAAATAAATCTTAAATTTGATGGGAAGCCAAAGTAGAGAAGATAAGGTGAGTGTGATGTGAGTTGTCCTGCTGGACCTCGTCAACAGCCTTACAGCAGCATTCAGGATCTTTTTTAGCAGGTGAAAAGGGAATTGCAGTGGTCCAGCCAGGATGATATAAAAGCATAAATAATCATCTCTACCTCACACTGTGACATAACAGACCTGAATGTGGTGATGTTTCTAAAATCCAAGAAACATGCATGCGGTTTACGATTTGATACGTTGATCGAAGTAAAGTAGGCTGATTAAATACAACACCAAGATTTCTAAGATTAGACTGTGCAGCTGTAGAGGAGATTTAAAAGAGGATACTAAGTTTGCTACAGCTGTGGTGCCTGGACAGCAAAGGCCTGGTTAACCTCTCACTGCAAGCTGAGACTTAGGAATCATTACATAATAGGATCCTGGTCAAGGATCCCAAGCAGCAATCAGGCTCTACAACAATTCATGTGATGATGCTGGTATATACATTTTACATAGTTTCAATCTACTATTTAAAGGACAAACCAGAATATCAAAACTAAAAACTAAAATAACAGTTTGTGCACCTGTTCCAGTGCCTAACAGAAATCCTCCAATAACTGGTTACTTTTTTTATTTTCAACTCTGTGTCTTCAAAAACACTACTAATAAGGCTCAGACTGTGTTAAAAAACGGATACTCAATACTACAATACTCAGTTACAGGTACTAACACTGCTAAACAATATAGTGTACATTATGAACCTAACAGGAGCCAATTTGTAACAAGGGAAGTGCGTTGCATTCCAGACAGATACTGTAAGATACCATGACAGGTCTGTTGCCTCTCCTCACACAAACAAATACATAAAAATGCACACACTCCCAGTCTGACAAACACACACCAAAGAATGCACTTCCCGTCTGGACAGGAAGTTTGTTGGACTGTGGCAGACACACCTAAAAAGACACATTTCAGGTATATCAGTTAAGTTTGGTTTGGTGTTAGTCTGTCATGACATTATACACAAGAAGCCTGCAAAGAAAATACCATAAAACACATTCTTTTATACAATGAATGGAAAAAACACATGCAGAGAGACATCCTGGAGGTCAGTGTCTGAATGAAGGTCTGGACTGATCTCCACGCTGAAGAATTCAAGGAGCGATGATGACTATGTACAATGATATGAATTCTGGAGGGAGGGGGGGGGGTGAAAGCTGCTCTTAATACATATTTCAGGCTCGGGTCCAGTGCCAAGATCAGCATTATTAGTACCCATCCTGACATAATCAACAGCTGTGTGAGCTTGCGTAAGCATGGCCATGGCTGTGTGTGTGTGTGTTTGTGTGTGTGTGTGTGTGTGTGTCTGTGTGTGTGTGTGTGTGTGTGGTGAGTGGTCTGACCAGGTGGTATGATCAGCAGTAGCAGCCCACTAACATTCCTGCCTCCTCTCCCACGTCTCTCTTATTCTCCATCTCAACTGACCAGCAACAGTTCAAATCTGGAACGAATCATGATGCATCAAAACACATAAAGATTTTCTTGGGATGGGTAATGACATAAAAAGTAAAAATACCCTTTGCTTGACCTTTGCAAAGAATTTAAAAATATCATCTACTCAGTGAAAAATCCAGAACATGCAAATATTGTTCATTTTAGTTTACTTCACTGAAAAGTCCCTTCGAGTTTCCACATTGTAAACACACAATTGGCTTACTAATTTTTTTAGTGGAGGGGGAACATGAAACTCAGAAGTGTCAATATTTGTTTATCAACAATCTGGAACTTTATTGTTAATCATCACTTTCAGGGACGTCTGGCATGTGTGATCCAGCCTACACAGAGAGGCTGGGGAGTATTTTGTTGATAATAAGTAAATACTATCAATAAATATTGCTTACAACAAGCTTAGGCCAGTAGTTCAACAACTGATCTAAGCTTAAGGGGATTTTTGGATACACTTGGTAGCTAACATTTTTCATCATTCCATGTCATATAATGTCATGGCAATGAAAACTACAGGCTCTCAGACAGGTCGAATGTGCAACTGCTAACATGTAAGTCTGTGTTTAACCTCTTAAACTTCACAAGGATGTTAGCATCCTCAGCTGACATTACTGTCTTTCAGAGGCTGGAGCGGGCTCAAGGCATCCATTGGTACCAATCATGTCATGCTAGCTTGTCAGGAAGATGGCTAAATTATGCTCTAAAGTTAGGCTAAATTTTAGTAAGTAAAAAACTGTCACAGCCTCATGAAACTTAACAAGTAGAAACATGAGACCTCAGGCATTCTGAGGATGTCTGGATGTCTGTGCATGCCATGTAATCGCAACATCCCTAGTTTGTCTCTGGCAAGGGACCTTTGTTGCATGTCATTCCTCTGTTTCTCTCCCTCTCCCTCTTTCCTGTCGGCCTCTACACCTACTTTCAAATAAAGGCAAAAAATGCCCCAAACATGATATATTAAAAAAAGGAAATCTCTGAACATCAAACATTTTTTAAAACAAATCACAGCATGGATTTTTCTACAGTGTTCCTCAAGGTTTTGGTGTCTTAATGTAGTATTTTGGGGGATTGTTTTTTTTTTCAGTTTCAGTTTCAGTTGTCAAAAAATCAAATCTCTGTAACAAACAGTATCAACCCAAAAACTGCTGCAACAACTGAGACTGGGACATAATTGAGCACAGGAATAACCATCATACACTTCCATCATAATGTTTGACAATCTTACACACTTTAATTTCAAAATTTGAGCTGCATCTCAAATTAATCTGCAGGTTCCCAGCTTTGAAATGATGTATACTCCCTCTATGAGACATGCAGTGTTGACCAGCTTTCCCCAAAGTGGTCAATGGCCTGATGTGTAAGCATTACTAAATGTGCTGTGTAGCTTAATCTATAATGTAGAGTTATAATTTATTAGGCAATTATATTCTGTATGAATAATTTGAATCTGCAAAGTAACCAACATGTTTCGTTTTGTATCAATGTACAATAATTTTCTTTCAGTATATATGTAAATTACATTTACGGATTCAGAAAATGAGTCAGCAAACACAAATTGTTGTTATTATGTTAAATAAATGAGTTTGCTCAATGAAATCATATGTGAAATCCTTAATCAGGCCTCAAAGATTCCCAGAACTCGCAGAAAATGAGAAAGAGCATAGAAGAGACAAGCCGAGAGGAAAAAACAGAAAGTGATGGAGACATTTAGAAAGATTTTTGAGCAAAGATTCTCCTCTTCCCTCCTCTTCTCTTCTCCAGGCCTCCTAATTAGCATTAGCATGTAGCCTCTGCATCAGCATGTAGTGTACTTATATGCTAACAGACATCCCACTGGCAGCCTTGAAGAATCACCACAGGCACTTCCACTGCAGGAAGAACACTAAAAGATAGAAACCCAAACCTGGAGGGATGTAGGATTATAATGAATGTCGAACATTATCTTTTGCTGTAATTAAAGTTCAAAAGGCCAGTGCTTTTTTGCTGATATGTAAGATCTACAATGTAATTATTGGTAGCATTTTTTATACACACAAGTATAAATTAAAATAACTCACCGATATAGTACTCAAGAATAGGTACGTGTAATTAGTTACTTTCCATTATTGAAACACACAGATACACACATGCACATACACACACACACACACACACACACACACACACACACACACACACACACACACACACACACACACTTCAATTCACAAAAGATACAAAATGAGAAAAGCCAGTCTGGGGATTTTAATCCTCATCTCTTTGTTGCCATGATTGCCTCTTTTGTAACCAGTATGTATTTCCTTTTTTGTGATGGAGAATTGCATTCGGTTGAAGAAATTGGAATAATATTTTTTAATTTATTTGCTTGGAATCTCCATTTTCTGCTGACTTGTTGAGCCCCATTTCAACCTTTCATGATGCTGGCTGAGACTGAGATTTACAACGGAATATTAGGGCCAGGCAAAAA
This sequence comes from Scomber japonicus, assembly GCF_027409825.1. Taxonomy (NCBI): domain Eukaryota; kingdom Metazoa; phylum Chordata; class Actinopteri; order Scombriformes; family Scombridae; genus Scomber; species Scomber japonicus. The sequence continues at coordinate 13,308,382 of NC_070588.1, forward strand.
AAAAAAAAAAAAAAACCCAGGCAAAAAAGAAAAGACAGAAGGAAATCAACTTACTGCAGAAGCTTGATCACAGTACAACAGGATCAAACCAAGTTAGTAGAGCGACTGACTATGCCAGCAGCTAGAGTGTGTAGTCTTTGGAGTGTGAAGGTGATTTTCTGAAGTTATACAACTGTATTCGTAACTGATAAATGTATCATATCAATCACGTAAAGCATATTTATTCTCCCTCCTTTTTTTTTTTTTTTTGTCTGGCCCTAATACTCTGTAGTAGAGTTCCTGTCATTGCTGGTCCTTATCAATTTAATTAACTAATATTTCAGACTGGATTATTTATTAAATCTCAAGAGTAGTGCAATGGGAAAACTGCACAGGAGAAAAGCCAAGTGATTCTAAACCTTTATTTACACAGCACACATACACAATATCTAATCAAGACGAACAAAATCAATCAGTGTCCTCTATGTTATTGGCTCCAATAAACAGGTACAGCATATATGTATGACTGATCAGATGGCCTTAAACTCAATTCAAGGGTATTGTCGTTTGTCAAACACAGGTACAATAAACAACATGGCATTAAAGTTAAATGCCACGATTAGTGTGCTGCTTCACCTATGATGTAATCATTTTAAAATATTTGTTGGATGGGAGTTGAACGGAAAGAAAGCTAAGTCTCTCGAGACTGATGCATCAAAATGTAAAAAGCTCACAGTGTTTTGGCTGCAGTGCAACTGCCAGCAGAAGCAGCATTAATGCAGTCTTAGACGTCAGCCAAAGTATTGAATCGTCCAACAAAAGTGTTGAGGAGCAGGTGGAAGTTGAACCTGATGATCATCCACAGGTTGGTCATGATAAGGGACAGACAGCAGATGTACTGGTAAGTGGCAGGGACACAAAACAATAGGCTACATATATTCAGGTTACCATTGACCCCTCTCATCTCTATCTGACATATTCAGCTTTTATCAACTGTGCTTGCATATGATGATGAATAATGACATGCCATTTAGTGCTGTCAAAATTAAGGTGTTAAATCTTGCTGTCAAGCTAATAAATAAATAAACATGTTAATTAGGGGGTGACTGCGATTTCATCTCAACGTTATAGAGAACTCACTTCTGCAGGTAGATAGAAGACCATGAATGAAACTAGAAAACCTAAAGCATCCATTGGTATCACACTGACATGCTAGCAAGTCGGGAAAGGTTTGGGGGGTTAAAATCTCTCTGCCTTCCATCTGAGTGCTGTTTGTTTCTCTGTCATTTGCGTGGTGGGCAGGGCTATGAGCTGACACTTAGCCTAACATAGGTTTTTTTGTATACAGCTTCATTATTATAAGAATTAAAATGATAGTAATTAATCACAGCAGAATTATACAATTAATTATTTAATTAAAAATGTAAGGTTTTGTGATGTTACTTGCTGCAAATACCTTGTTTGGTATAATATTGGTATAATATTTGGTTATAATATTGTGAGGAGATAACAGGACAACCCTGTTAGTGACTGTTTGTACCTGGTGGGCCTATTAGGGAGAAAGTCCAGGGCAGTTTGTTAGTCCCAGTCCATCCCTGCTTACAGTATCACTAGTAAAATCATGTTGAATTAAGCGCAGATTCACAGGTCAGTCTCTGAATGCTTTGCTCATAGAGACTGAAGAGACATCAGGTTTCATTGTTAACAAGTAGAATATTTAAAAAACAAACCCTGCATTGCAGAACCAATCCAAAGTCTTTAGGTTGGCCCTTCATATTGGGTTCATGTGGTTCACTATGGGGGAAATTGGGCGTAGAACATCATTTCTGGTAAGGCGTGTCCTGGACAAAATGTATGAGGCGTAGGTTGGTTAGCAGCCGTTCTCACCACTGTTCAAGTGACTTCTGTGCATTTAGAAATCCCTAAACTTTGGTAGGTGGAGATCTATGATTGTGTATCACAAGACTACATTTAGTGGAGTAAAAATTGCTTTAGTTTTTATTTTTATATTCCATGTCAAAATAGTGCAGCGAGAATAGATGGTTTTACAAAGCCTCCAAGCTATACTACAAATAGCTCAATACACTACAAGCCAAATCATTACATACAAAAAAGAGCCAATGTAAGATTCAAAACACATGATGGTAAATATTACACCACAGATCATTTTTTAAGGAGCTGAACCACTCACTGAACTGAACTGATTTGAATTGATTCAGCTGGTAGACAGAAGAAAAAGATGCAGAGAGATGAAGAAAGAGAGACAAAGAAACAGCACAAGAAAGTGAGACAGAAACCAGATGCTGAAAGAGAGTAGCAGACTAGAGAGAGCCAGAGTCCACGAAGGAAAAGATGAAAAGACGGACTGAAAGCGAAAGAAAGCTGATCAGTCATAACATGGCCCTGCTACACATTCCTGAGTAATTGAGCGGATGATTAGTCTAACAATCAGCAACACAACGCCAGCTGTCCGAACACAAAGATCAGGATGGCAAGGAGAGGAGAGGAGAGGTGAGGTGAGGAAAAAGAGGAGAGGAAAGAGAGGAGAGGAGAAGAATCATATGGCAATCATAATCTCAAACATCACCTCCCTCTACTCCCCTCTCCTCCCTTCCCCGCCTTCAACCAGTATTTTCTCACTTACATGAGCCAGCACCACGCCTACAAATCACTGGGGTATTTAGAGTTAATTTGCCCTCCTCGTGTGAGTATTAAGGGTATTAGGGGTATTAGTGGAGGGCTCAGCTTTCACCACCCTGTTTGTGTCAACAGGGCAGCTTAATGAAGCATGCTGGGAGTGTCACAGAACACTTGCTGATTACACTTAATTCACCAAGTCCTCTTTGTTTTAAATTATACCTGATTTCTTGTTAATGAGCAATGAGGAACACCCAAGAGTGAGAAGCAAGTGAAACACTGGATTCACCTGACGTTCAGCTTCTGAAGACGAGTATTATTATTAGCTGTATTGGATAAATAGTTCAGGATTAATTGGATTAATAGCAGTCTTGCATCAGCATTTTTGCTTCCTATTCTAACTACCAATTATGTTAAACCTAATGCTGCACGTCCAATGAACAAATCACGTAATGGGGGTTCAGAATGGGACTGACATTAAATCTCTATAAGCTTTCTAATCAAGTTTAGATTAGATCATTATTGTTTCATCTAATTTAATCTGTAGTTGATGAAGCTGTAATGATGCCACAAAGAAAAAAGGTTCACAGCACAAGAGAGCAAACAATAAAAAAGTGAAACAATAAATAATTTTAACTGCTGTGTGCAAATATGCAACATTTGCTATTCATGAGATCAGAAATCATAGATGGAGCTAAATGTTAACATGTGCAAATGCATTGCAAGATTTTTACATTATTACTTTTATTGGAGCTTTACATCAACACGCAGGGAGCACAGGCTACTAAATTGGTTGCATCTTTTAAAATGCTTGTTAAACATGCAAGTGACGTTTTTGCCTACTTGAGGGTTTTTCATAAATAGTAGTTTAATTGTTAAAATCAGGAAATTTTATCTACTAAAAGCAAGCACTGTTAGTGAATGATCATTTGTCTGTTTTTCTTCATGACAGATGAAAGAAATGCTAAATGAAAAACAGTCCAGACAAGATGTCATGACTTTAGCTGTCTATGGCAAATGTATTATCATTCATGGCTCAAGTAGCTGTACAGTGCAACATCAGCATTCATTTGGAGTTGTGTATGTATCCCCATGAAGAATGTATGTCTTATATTCACTTTCCTTTTAGCTCCATTTTTACATGAGTTTACACCAACTCATGAAACAAACAATGTTTTCATTAGCTTCTAAATGTTGCATGACGTACACCAGCTAGTTGCTAACTTGTCTAACTGGACAAGTAACGGTTGGATTTAGAGGGTTTTTTTTAGTTCTTCCCTGAAAACAGTTGTCTGCTGCTGCTGAAAATGACATTGTTGAAAATCAGCACAGTAAAGGTGCACTCAATTAAACCAAAACAATGAGACACTGAATCACTGATTGAGGGGAACTGCTTCATGAACTGGGTGATAATTCTCTGTGGATTAGTGAAACCTTTCACATATAAGTAGTCTTGTTAAATTGTTTGGTTTACTAACATGCTTCTTGACTTTCTTAACTTTCCTTCATTGCATTTTCCTTGAATTGTTTTTTTCTTGCTAGTTATGTCTGTAGTACTAAGAACAATTTGATGAGATTATAGATAGTATTGGTTGAATCAGACAGCGAACCAAGATGGTTGACTACATCTGGAACTTCTGCACTGCTCACTGAGTGGCTTTCTCACAGCAAAAAATAAATGCAATGAACAATTCCTTGAGTGTGCCTTCACTTTTATCACTTCATGATGTTTAATTAGGACCCACATAGGCATTTGAACCGTTTCAACATGGCTGGTGTTTATATGTGTACTGTAGTCCCATATGGCACGAGGGAGGGAGTGTTTGCACAGGTCCATGATCCTGAGTGGGGCATGCATGAGGTCTGCTGGAGCTCTAACAGCTAAAGGCAGGCTGTTAAATCAAAATTCAATACACAGTTATACCACAGGAAAAGATCAACATTTACGCCTGTTTACAATGTACACCAAGAACATCCACCCATAACACAGACCGGCCACATTCCTCTGCCTGCCCACACACAGAGCGTGAGGAAACATAATGATGTTTTCCCTCCAGATTTCCAAAGATTAATGTTTGAATTTTTACATCATACATTTCTTCCGAAAGAAGAGGTGGAAAACAAATTCCACCGTAAAAAAAACATCCGAACTGTAAAATTTAATGAACGGTAGCTGCTAAAAAAAGACCATGGAGCTCAGTTTGTTTGGCAAATAAAGATTAATACAGACATAATACAATAACTTCCTGCTTTTTCATGCTGTTATTGTCTGTTTCCATGTCCATTTACTAAACCAAAGTCCTGTCTCCATCAGAGGGTTAGGCCCTCCATTCATAAAGGCCCGAGTAGCTGCAGCAGCAGCAGCAGCAGTAGGTTGTTTCTGTCAGCTCCACTCTGGGTAATATGCCAGTAACCACAGAGGCCAGTACATAGCTGTCATTCCTCTGCTCACTGAAAGCACATTTAGCAGCCAACACCTGTTTCCCCTGCTCAGTGCTCTACTACAGCTCCGTCTGCATCTAGAGGAGCAGAGATTCAACTCTTATGACGTTTTATGAGCCAATACTGCTATTTCTGGAATGTAGCAAAAACACTATTTTTAATGCTAACACTTACAGCAGCAAGGAGGACACTTATTAACAGTGGAGCTTAAATCTTGATCCCCTGGTTGAAGGGAATTTATTTTACCACGAGAACTTCACTTACTCATCCTGACTTATTTTCATTATCAAAAAAAAGTAGTGTCACGTCACTGTCTCTCTCTCTTTCTGTTGTTTCTCCATTTGATTTCCCCCTAAACCGATACACTTTCTCTCCAACACAAACACAAACACACACACAAACACACACACACACACACACACACACACACACACACACACACATGCACAGACACTTCCTCTCCCACCCAAGCTTTGTCATGTAATTAGGCTAAAGCAGTGCTGAAAGTTTATAGGACAGTTTCCTGTCCTGTCTTTTTTGCTAATTGGTACCAGCTTACAGTTAATAGGAACAATTGTTATCTGTTAATTAAACTGTCATGAGGTAATCATATTTCACAAATGCCATTTAAAGACCATTTTATCAAGAAGGGAAGACAATTAGAGTAATTGTGCTGTTTGTGGTGTGATTAGTCTGTGAACAAAAAATGTTAAATGTTATCCCAAAACATTCAACAATCAGTGCAGATGTTCACAATGGACATAATACAATACATTTTGTAATTGAAATCTGCGAATTGTTCGAAATTCCCTGTAAAACACTATATATTGATTTTTTAAAGTGCCTGATTAGTTGAAAAGGCACTGAAAACACACACACAGCAGTGGGGAATCCCTTGCTCCACCACCTGCCCATCAATCATCCCAGCCAGTGTTACATTACATGACCCTACTTACTGTTACTGTCCCATGCTGGCCATAATGACCATACCACACATACCAGAGCCACAGAGGGACATTCCTGGACAATTGACCCACATCCTTGTTTTGTTTTTTATCACTTTCAAGCAGTAACTGAAGCCAGGTTTCCACTGAGGATCACAACAACTAAAGGATGGTTTCCTGTGAGAGATTTGGCATCACAAGCAGTGCAGCATTACAAAATGCTGTTCAGACCATCCAGGCTGAGAGAGAATAGGGTGTTAGTGTGTAAACAAGGGCTGGACTGCCATGGTGTTGGAAGTCTGTATTTTTGCCAGTAGTTAAATATTTCAGTGTCACTTGGCAAACATTACAAGCGTTTGTCTCCCACAATATGAGTTTGTGTGTAAATGGTTTCTGACTTTTAAAGTTATGTGCTCTCTGAACAGCTTTCACTGAGGCAAAACTCTTTGGGCTTGATTTACTAAAGATTTGCGTGTGTAAAAACGTGTGCAAACATGACATCACCCCGCAAAAAATGTGCAAGCTGATCTACTAACGCAGCACACTGAGGTTTGCGTCTTTCAACTGTGCAAGATAGTACACGCTGTCTATTTAGTACATTTGCTATAATGAATATGTAATATGGGGCGTTTCAACCCCAGTATGCAAAATACAAAGAGGAGAAAATGCAAATATGTTATTTAGCACGTACATTGTGATCTACCAAACCTGAAGGTATATTTTCTAACACTAACTGCATCTACAAATAATACCTTTGAAGGACAGGTATTAACCGGCTGCGCACTGCACACAGATGACTTCTGTCACTGTGGAGAGTAGGAGACGGAGGCACAGGACGGAGTTTTTCCACCTGTGTTATATTTTAGGAGTGGAATATTTTTGGTTTTAATAACAGAATTGACTTCGTCACAAATCCTTTCTCATGTCGGTTTTTCTGGTAATATTTGTTTTTGTTATAACTCAACATATCTGTTAACCTCTTCCACTAGAACCTGATCACATTTCATTTTGCACTTGCAGCTTTCTGCTCGTCCAAACTCTCCATAAAGACACGCAAAACCCTCATTTAAATACTGCTGTCTTCATTTACGCAGTTATTCTTAGTAGATCACCCGCAATACGAACGCAAACGAAACCCGCAATCTATTGCAATGTGCATGCAATTTAGTAAATCAGGCCCTTTGTCTAAACAGTGGTGCTCAGCCGTTTAACCATTTTCAGTAATAAAAAAGACTGAATTTTTCTGTACTTTGTTTTTATTATGAGGGGTTAATGGTATGTTTTAATGTTTCTCAAATTACATGTTTTTCTGTTTTATGTAAAGCACATTGAGTTGCCATTGTGCATGAAATGCGATATATAAATAAAACTGCTTTGCCTTGCCTTGCCTAAACTTAAAATATGATCTTTCCCTAACTTTAATCTTACCATAGTTTATATTGTAGAAGTCTTGTCATTGCACATAATCCAGGGTATGGCAGAATCGTCCAATATTGGCGTTCTTGCCTGGCAATAGGCAAATCAAGGCAAGGAAGTTTTATTTATATAGCGCATTTCATACACAATGGCAACTCAATGTGCTTTACATAAAACAGAAACATTAAAACATACAATTAACCCCCCCACACCCACCACCCCCCATAATAAAAACAAAGTACAGAAAAATATATAGGGTTGTATCATCTGTATAGCAACAGAGAAAATTACACAAACTGAACAAGAATCTTCATATTGTTATCTAACTTCAACTAAAGTAATTTAATCCAATTACAAGCTACATTTTTGGTCAAAAACGGAAACAAGTTTAGATTAAATCGATTTTTTAAATAATAACTTAAATGAAATGCAACTGTAGCATTGTAACAAACTCCAACCTACAAACCTGCCAGTTTGTTTGCACTGCATGTGTGTGTTGTGTGTGTGTTGTGTGTGTGTGTGTGTGTGCATGAATGTATGTGTCAGTAGAGAGTGTAATCTGAGGGATAACATGGTGCTTATCCAGCTGATCCCCCCACCTCCCCGGGTTCTGACAGGTTGACACCCATCATTCTGCACATTCACTTTGCCTAATTGGCAGGTAATTCTCTGCTCCCCTACCAACCCTCTACTGTCTCTCTATTGTCCTTGTACTCAGCTCCTACTGTCTGAGGCTTTATGCACCAAACTAACCAGGCACCCTGCAGCCAGAGAACCCCCCCACCCAGCAGGACTTCTTGTCCAGGCCCAGAGGCCCAGTGGGTTCTGTCACTGTAACCTGGGGAAGTGAAGTTGGGAGCTTCCTCTGTGATGATGACCCCCATGCTGGGTGGCTCTCTACAAGGCTGACAGGAGAGCCGGCCCCAAATAGTCTTAACCTGTCAGCATCAGCTGCCCACCCATCCTTTTCTACACTCACATCTCCCAAATGTATGGGGAGAGCTAATATATAAGGAGCAATCTAAGGAGCCAAATAAAATAATGTCAAAATGACTTTCAGAGAGTTAGTGGGTTTTTTTGATGATGAAACTAGAAATAAAAGTTGGTACAAACTTTGCTAATAAATGACAATTATCTTCTCTCTTTGATGTTAAAACACACAGCCTTTTTTACCTCACTACCATGTTACATGCTTACTCCAAATCTTCAGCATTGCTCGCATTCTTTTTTTCAATTTCTCTATTGAAAACATACAATCACACACATTCCAACTGTACTGTAGCTCTCGTCCTGCCCTGACAGTGATTGACAGGTGTTTGCAGAGCCACTCTGCAAAGTCAGACATGAGACATATGGGAGTCCCACCCTCCTGTCATGTCTGCCTTCCCATGAGTCCTTTGTGGCTGAAGTGGAGGTGGCAGGACCAGTCAGGAGCTTGTCAGAGCAACAGGAAGAGGCGAACACACTCGCTCACAGATAGAGATTCCCTCTCTCTTAAACTCTTGCTGTCAACCCCCCTGTGAGTGTGTCTGCTGTCATTAGCTTCCCAGACTTCCAGTGAGCAGGGGTGCTTCCCCTCGCTCCCACCCCTTCACAGGTGACTGTCACTGGGGCTCCATGCTGGGAATGCCAGGCTCTCTGCTGGAAGTCTCCATCCTATCATCATTGTATAAGCACTGCATGTTTATGAATGACTTTTAACATTATTATGTGTAAACACACATAGGTGAACATACATATATGTGTTTGTATGCATGCCAATGATGTATTTGTGTCTGTTTTTCATGTTTGTGAGTGTCCACATTTCATTTTTAAGCTTATGTGTGAATTATTGTAAGTTTTGTTAATATTGTGAGTTTTCAGTGTTTGTATCTTTATTCGTATGCGAGTTTGTATTTTTTTTATTTGCATTGTGTGTGTATGTGTGTGTGTGTGTGTCTGTGGATGCGTGTGCATGTGTGTGTGTGTGGTGCGGGCGGAACATTCGTGGAATGTGTGTGCGGTATAAAGGCTCTCTCCTCGCGCCACAATGGTGTCTTTGACAGGCGGGAGAAGGGAAAGCTTTGTTTGGTGACACCACACTGTGTTGTGAATGCCCGACATAGCTGTCATTCCTCCCTCTATGCCCTCCGCCAGGCTACCGGCTTATCAGGGATTCCTCTCCTTTCTATCTGCCCACGCACACCCCTCACTGTGTGTGTCTGTATGTGTAAGTGAGGGAAAGAGTTTGTGGAGCAGTGTTGCTAACACCAAGGAAATGCAAATGAGCTTGCCAGGAGAATAGACTCTCTGTTAGGTTACATATTTCCACACAACAGGACCAATTTGACAGCCACATTTTCAAATGATTTTAAGTGACTGGTTAGCCTGGATTTGATTGATTTCATTCTATTGTAACATAGAATACATAATCAAACAAACTTAATACTGTTAATGCAACCATAGTGGTGATGATAATGACAATATTGAATATAGCAATGATGATATGCTAACTTTTTTCCCTGTCAACCTTTTCAGAATTCTTGATTTCTACAATATCTTTGGAAACTATGATGTACTAAATGGAAATATTGCATTATTATGGCCATTTAATGGCTGCATTAATGTACTGCTTTTGTCCACAGCACTTTACAATCTGCCTGCCATTTATCCATTCACATACCAGTGCAAAGTACTAGCCTGACTATCGAAGACACTTTCACATGGGGACAGGAAGAGCAGAGGATTGAATCGTCAGTCCTGTGATAAGTAGACATCTTTTCATACTACTTCCTGAGCCACAGTTGCCCAGTTAAAGGACATGCAATTTTCTGTATAATTCTTATTGTCAACATTTTCTGTGACTGATATAACTATTTCTCTATACAGGTTTAGACCTGCTGTATGTAACTTCTGTTGTGATTTGGCATTATCTAAATAAACTTGACTTTACTTGACATAACTACAAATCACACATCTGACATTACACAGTCATTGAAACAATGTTATTATAAAAAATATTGATTATTGCTGCTTTACATTTAAGAATAATCTTTTTCACTCAGAGAACCATGATTTACACAAGTACCCTTCTTTTTCAGGAACACAATGACCTCTTGGGCTGCTGTTCATCTGTGGCAGCTGATGTTTTTTTTTGCAAAACCAATAACTGAATAAAATACATGAAAGCAAGTATATGAAACATTTTGAATAGTGATTGCAGAAACAGTGGAGTGGATTGTGCTAGCCTAAACTCCTCATTCAGGTTGTTCTAGAGTTCATACTTTGTTCCCTTATTTCCATCCTCTAATCCTCCTCTCTCATCATTTTGTTTATCTCTCTCTGCTCACACTAATCATACAGGTCCCTCTAGCTCACACGCTCTGAGCATTGTAGTTGCCAAGAGGCCTGATACCCAACTTAAAGTAGGTATGGTACCCACATGTGAGCAAATTAGGAATTGGACACATAAATGCATACAAACACACACATGCACAGCTGTTTTTCAATGCCATGGTGCTGTTATGTGTTTGATGTGTTTATATGAGCTTTGATGGGTTTTGCAGAGGCTTGGCAGCGACAATTCATCGTAACTTGTAGGCAGGGCTAGGCTGAAACAACAGTTTGACTGATAATATCAGTATATTTCACCATATTAATTACAGAAACACACAGTTTATTATACAGATACACAGCAACACCTTAAAACTATACAGTAAGTTATAGAAACTTAGCTTGAGTGATGGTCTCCCATTATCTTGCTGACATTGGCAATAAGTGGGATATGTGGAGGGTGAGAAATTACCTCCTTGATCTTATTGCTGATATTATGGATTATTGCATTATGTGTCTGCCGTAGACTGTCCATAAACATATCCAGTGCTTCTTTTCTCTCATTAAACCAGGAGACCATTTCTTATGGACACACAAGTGAAGAATGGGGGCTTGTATGTCGTCGTATCTCCATCTGGTGGTGAGGCACATCAGATTGAGGTGGAGGCTTCTTGACAGGCCTAGTACACCAAAATGTGTGTTGGGGGGTTGCTGGAAACAGCTGTGGGGGGCTGTGTTATGGTTTCAACTATTGCCTTTGAGCAACTTTTCTTTCATATGGACAGAACTTAAGGACATGAGTCGTGGCAAGGTGGAGGCTAGTGGAGCCTGTCAAGCTGTTAAGATAGTTAGAGAAGTACACAAATAGAAGAAGGAATGAAGAGAAATCTTGCAAAGGAAACATCAACCTTAACTGTAGCGAAGCTGTCAGAGGGTATATTGAACACAGTAAGGAACTCATGAAGTAAAATGACATGCTTCATGCACAGGAAGCAAAGAGGAGGATGGATAATTAAAGGGAACTGGTGTCCATCATCTTCACATTGAAAAGTGGCACCACTTTAAAATTGGCAAGGATCTGCGTTTGTGTTGCTACCAGTGAAAAGATGCAATTCGAGAAAGTCCAGTTGGAGTAAGTTGAAGGCTTGTCAGATGCCAGAAGACTGCAGTGGTATAAAATTATGAGACAGGGTTTAATGGTGAAGATCCAGTGGAAGCAAACAAATATGCAACGTCACCTCCACCACTTCTCGCTTAGGTTGTATGTAGAGTTCCTAAACAAAGACAAATATTTTCTCCTCCACAGACATCTTCCCATAGTTTCCTGGTCCACCATCAAACAACCTTTGGTTTCACTGCATCATTTCCAGACAAATTACATAGATAAAGCTGAAAATTGAACTAGCTTTAATAACTTATATCTAATAAAGATATGCCAGGAATTTCTCCCACTTCCTACCTGACTCTGAAATCACCAGGAGCTGCATGGCCAAGATTATTGGTCATACAATGTTTACTTCAGATGTTGCAGTTCAAAAACTGTGATATTTTGGCTCATATTTTGGAGAAATGTCTCTTCCAAACATCCTTTTCCTCAGGCCATTTTTCTGCATTCTTGTTGTTTTATTGAACATTAAAAAAAACCTAGTAATCTTCCATCTCTCTCTCTCTCTCTCTCTTCTAAACGCTTGCCAACATTTCTGCTGTGATGCGGGAGGTTTGAGTTATTCTTGTCTTGTCTAACACTGTGGCTCCAGGGAACAATTAGGTTGCTTTTATGTTGTTGTAGCTTATTTCATCACATTCCACCTACGGTCTTCCTTCAGACTTAGAGATACACACACTCGCATACGCACAGTTAATAATATGAACACACATGCTCCATTAACTCTACCAGTCTCCCAGGAGTCTTCTGCAGTTGAATCGCGTCCATTCCATCAGACTCATCAGCACTGCGGTGGGAATAATATTAACAAAAAATAATTAGCCTTTCCAGTGGCCTCTCTCTCTTTCTGACTTTGTACAGTGTATGTTTTTTTAGTGTTATTCAAAATGTTTCATCTATATTTGTGTGTGTGAAAGTAGGCTGCATGCACATGTAATAGAGTGTAAAACAAATCAGAGTGCAACAAATATGGAGAGTTATTTTGTAAGATGTGTTTGGGAGCGTGCCCGTCTATGTTTGTGAGTGCATGTGTGGTGTGTATTCTCAGACTTACTGCTCCCACGTCCCTGAGAATGAGGCCAATCAGATCGGACTGACAGTTTATTTCCAAACACTAGCGTCTGGCCTGTTGCCTCACACACATTCCAATACTTCCAGACGGACTTTCAGAAGCGGGAATTAAAAGGCATTGGAGTTGTTAAAACATGACATTCCCAAAAAAGGGCTGCTGGGCCCGAGACTACCCAGAAACATCCCACATGACTCAACCCTGCAGGAATTACAGTACCGCCAGGGTCGCTTACGAAGGTCCTCTCATAGATATAGTCTCTCTATTACCATCTTCCCCTCTCTCTCTTTCTGTTCTTCTGCCTCACTGTCATCATTCTCTCTCAAAAATGAGATAATCCTGAACTGACATGTCTGTCTATGTTATTGTTTTGAATAGATTCAAGGGCCTCTGTCAAGGGAGGCTCAGTGGTGGTAATGAGGGGCAGACAAATGTTGTTTGTTTATTATTATTCTAGAAGTCCAAGAAGCAAATATGATGACCTATTTGTCACAATCTTTTCTAACCTTTAGGCTACTGCTGGCCCATGCTAGTAAACTGTACATTTGGCACTTACACAAAATGTTCACTGGCCATGTATGGGATGACCTTATTCTGAACTGACTGTTATGAGACATTCTTATCAGATTTTGCATAAATATGCACAAAACAATTTAGGTTCAAGTTGAAGTTCAAGTTTATTGTCTCTTACATTTCAAGTACTATTGTGCATTCAGATACAATGGAATGGATCTGCATTTAAAAATATAAGTAAGAAATTTATTTTAAAAAATAAGAAAATAAGAAATCCGACAAATAATAAATTATTATGAGTTGTGTAAATGTTTACTGTTCATTAATCTAAAAGCCTGGAGGTAAAAACTGTCTTTGAAGCAGCTGGTCTGAGCTCTGATGCTCTGTAGGGAAGGAATGAAAACATGTGCTTCCTGGTTGCTGTCCTCCGTAATGGCCAATCTTCTGCAGTGGGAGGTGCAAATGTCCTGAATGTATGGCAATCATATTCCCATAATTTTTGAAGCCATTTTTACTGTCCTCCTCAGTTGTTTGTGGTCATTCAGGCTGCCAAACCACAACAGTATGTCTCCAGTAAGGAAGCTTTGTGTGGTAGCCCGGTAGGAATTGACCAGGGTTTTTGTGGACATTTTATATTATTTAAGGCATGACAGAAAGTTCAGTCTCTGTTGTGCCTCTGTTGTGCCAGGAGACAGAGTGTGAGACCTGAAGAAGAATATGAAGTTAATCACAGTTCTAACAGGGACATGACTGATGTAACCTTATGGCTGAACAGTTTTGGACACTTTTTTCCTTTGATTTCTGAACATTTAGGAAGAGGTTGTTGTCTTGACTCCATATGAATTGGTCCCTCTTCCTTCCTCCTTCCTGTGCATCCTCTTTGTTATTTATCAGTCCAATCACTGTGGTGTTATCTGTGAATTTCATAATGCTGTTATTATGATATTTGGCAACACAGTCAGTATGAATATACTGCAGGGGACTACTGCAGGGGCAGCAACACTGTGGTGCTTCTGTGTTGAGAACTATTCTTGCTGTCTCAGGTCTGCCTGTCAGACAGTCATACAACCATTTACAGATTAAATTGCAAAGACCAAGGTAAGCTTTAAAGACTGTGTAAAGTGAATTCAGACATTTTCTTCTAAACACATTAAATAGGTCCTAAATGTATTTCTAAAATAAGTGTAAAAAGCATTTCAACCATTTAGATTTGAATTGTGGAGCTAGGCTTCACAAACTTCAGCGCACACTACTACTCAGTGTAGCCAACTTGGCGACTTTGTCGCTAAATCTGGCGACTTTCCAAATCCTCTCAGCAACTTTTTTTCTCAAAAGCGACTACCGACAAATCTAGCAACTTTTTCTGGTGTTATTGGAGACTTTTCTGGTGTTTTGGATTTGTGAAAGCATGTATCTCTCTGCAGCTACTGTCCTCAACGAGCAGCAGGTGCTGCGGTGAGCCCCTCCCCCGCCCAAAAGCACTCACAGGCGGTCAGGTTCACAGTAGCGTTGTGCAGCAGTCCCAGCTGCAGTCAGAGCAGAGAGGAGACCCACACCACTCCGCGTCCAGACTGCAAATTAATCACGCATGCGCAAAGCCGCTGCTGTTCCTGCCCCGTTTAACAATACCGAATAAAATGTATTTAAATTTTAAAAAACACACCAGTAATCAACAGAGGAAAGTTCATTTGTACTTCTAAACATATTTAGGTTTTTTTAAACTCACTTTTTATGTCTCTTACGATGTTATTCCTCTCTCCTACAGTGTCCATAACAATGACATGCAAATAGAAAATTATGCAAATTAGGCGATGACATCATTTAGCGACTTCTAGCGACTTTTAGGACAGCCAATAGCTACTTTCCTTTCTGAGGAGTTGGCAACACTGCTACTACCACTACAGTTAGCCAGCTAGCTGAGTTAGCCGCCGAGTTAGCCACCAAGCTAGCAGCCGCTGGACTAGCAGTTGAGCTAGTGGCAGAAAGCTCTCAGAGTAGCTTCCATGTTTCGGGTAGAGGTGGTGACTTTGATTGACAGGTGACACTTGGTAGGGGGCGGGGTTTCAATGAACTCAGCAGGCACTCCCACAGCGTTTGGGAGCAGGGAAAGAGACTGATATTTACACAATTCTGAACCCTAATTTCATATATTTGGCGATTTTTTTAATCATTCAAATTTGGCAGAGTGGTTAACAACAGACTTTTCTGTGGTATGTCAAACTCAGAACACATTTATTCTTACTTTATGCGGACTTTAACAACTAATTTAGATGGTATAATTCTATTAAATGCAGAGATATAGTCAAAAAATGTTGACAGGCATTTTAAGACAGTATGCAGGTCATTGAACAGTCACAATCAAAGCGGGCATATAACATGTTCTATGCAAGGTTCGAGGTCAAGTAGTTTATTGAAGAGTCTTATGAAGAACTAGGTGTTCCTTAAAATTCAGTGTATTAATAAACAAGCTTAGATCAATATTCTGAAATGAAAATGGCCTGTTTTGGTCTTCAGATACCCCATTGCTCTCTCTCTCACACACACACATACACACACACTCACAGGAATGTTGTGTGTATTGTGAGTGGGAGTTGAGGTCAAAATTCACTATCAGGGACTGTGTTAATGTATTCAGCTCAGTGGCTGCCTCAAGCGGCTATCTGTTTAACAGTGGGTCAATTCATCCTGCTAGCAAAGAGGGCTTTGACACAAATGAGGGGACCATTTCAAAGTTTATAAGGGTTGGCCAACTCCAGTCATGTCCGGCGATTCAGTGAGAGGTTGCACATACATCACCTTGGGGTTTGGTTCAATAAAAGTACATTATGATATATCCCTGGTTTTTATTTTTTGAAAACCATAACGGAAGCAGATACACAGGTGTTAAATGTTTTTGGAACATCCAAACTGGAAAATGCACATCTGTTGACCATTTCAACCTCATTTTATTTCAAACTACACCTTGCATTAAAATGGGCTTTGCAACTGGATAGTGCTTGACCACATAATTGTACAGCTGTAAATGTACCCAAGATGCATTGAGTACACATTGCCATCTCAGGAGGTGGTCAAGTATGCATTGTGATCACATTGAACATAAGTGTAAATACAAATGCATTGTCAATCCACATACAACAACTACATACTGTAGGCAGAAATACGTAATCACGCACAACTGTTCCAAACCAGCAAGCAACCATTAGTCAATTAGCATGCTAAGCTACTAGCAAGAAAGCATTAAGAAAGCTATGGATAATCAAGATGAGACCAAGTGTCCTGCTTCTTTTTCAATTCAAAAAGCAAGCAGCACAATTTCATGAATGGCTACCATCTTTTTTGTGTGCTTTTTTGGACATGTGGTTGTTGCAGCTGGACGAAGTGATCAGATCATATTTGATATCTCAATGTGGACACTGGAGATACAATTATATCTGAATATGAGACACATTTTATTGCAACTTTTAAAATGGCAAAAAGAGCCTCTACATACACTACAAGTAAAAAACAGGTTTCCGGAGAAAAAAACATCAAATGAAAAATCATGGTATCTCAAAAGAAGTTTTCGCTTTTTAGAGTGAGCAACAGCAAAGTATTAAACATGACTATGATGTATGAAGTTTATCCAAGTTACTTCATGTTCACTGCTGCCAATATACAGAAATTGTATTGTGTTGCTTCAATGTCTGCCTTCTCACAGAATGTATTTTGGCATGTCACAGTGGGAAGAGCACAGATATAACATTAATGATGGCCACGCTGCAGTACTCATCCATGTTCAGTGTCACATGCCTCAGTGGGACACATGAATAGAACACAGGCTTTGTTAATGTTATTACTAACACTTGTTCTTTTCATACTACAAGTCAAACTGTGTGACATAGGACAGAAACCTGCTGCATCCCTCATGTGTGTTGACAGTTTCAAGCATGTTGAACTTTTGTCCGAGTCCTTATAAGTGATGTCACAGCAGGTGTCTCCCATCAGCTGTCACAGGCAAAACACCTGCTGTGATTTTACTGCTTGGAATAACTGGTAACTTGTGAAGAGATTTCAGCCTATAGAGAAAAGTGCTATAGCGTTTCTGCTCCCACTTTGGTTCAGTATTGATTTGCCCAGTGATTGTAGATAGATAGATAGATAGATAGATAGATAGATAGATAGATAGATAGATAGATAGATCGATACAAATAGAAATAAACTAATTATTTTGTAAACACCAAATTGATTTTGTACAACTTTTTAATAATCACTCACTCTAAAAAGTACATTCACACTGATTTGTGTGACTGAAATGTATGCATTTTAGTATGGAATACAGCTTGGTACATGTTTTTAAAGTTTTGTCGACACATTGTCCCTCATTTTAATCTTAATGTTGTTGTCTGCAACTTACAGCACATTTGTTTAGTTGTTTTTGTGCACATAGACCTATTTCACAGGAAGAACACAGGAGGGAAAAATAAATAAAAATATTCAATAAATATATAACAGTATGTTCATGTTCTTGATATTCAGTTGCCTGCTTCTAGAAGAGTGTAACCTACCTGTTCCCTTCTACAATACACTATCTTTATGAGTAATCTAGATATAATGAGGGGAAATTTGGCAGTAATAAAGAAAAACTATGCCTAATATTTTGCACATTTTTCATTATATCGATGTCTATATTGTATTGTAAGTTCGGAATCAGCTATAACTTTAGGTTATTTACATAACCCCGGTTCTCTGAGTAATATGAGTGAGATGTCTCACTATGGGATGCACGCCTCGCTGCAGCCCTCAGAAGCATTTATCTCATTACGCCAATCCTGATTGGCTGGTGAACGTGTCCGTCCGCCACAGGTAGTCCCACCTACCTTAAATAGCTCATGCGGACGGCACCACCCTCATTCAAGATAAGCACCTCTTCTCACTCGCCCAAGCAAGAAGGGTAGTCTGGTGAGACATCTCACTCATATTACTCAGAGAACCGGGGTTATGTAAATAACCTAAAGTTCTCTTTCATAATATTTCGTTCGATGTCTCACTATGGGATATGGTTGCTCCCGTATTGCCAGACAAGCTTATCGAGCGTCCACCAACCCACAGGGAAAAATGTACTCTGTTCCAATCAGGACAGCAAAACCGCGCGTGCCACGCACGGAGCGGAGACGTCCAGCATATAAAAACGGACAAAAGTGAGAGGCGAGGACCAACTCGCTGCAGCACAGATGTCCTGAACAGAAACTCCCCTGAATAAGGCCCAGGATGCGGCCAAGCCCCGAGTCGAGTGTGCCCGCAGACCCGCAGGTGTCTGCAAACCCTGACTCGTATAAGCCAAAGCAATCGCCTCCACGACCCAGTGGGACAGGCGCTGCTTTGTGACAGGTTTCCCCTTATGAGGATTAGCCCAGGAGACAAACAGCTGATCGCTCCTCCTGAAACCCTTAGTCCTGTCCATGTAAGCGCGCACCGCACGGACTGGACATAACGCATGTGACCGCTGCTCTCCAGGTGAGGCAGCAAAGGCCACAAGGTCAATAGGAGAACATGAGCCCACTACCTTAGGCACAAAGGCCGGGTTGGGCTTCAAAATCATCCTCACATCCCCTGGGAAAAGCTGAGTGCATGATGGATGCACCGAAAGCGCATGGATGTCACTAACCCGTTTAGCCGAAGCCAGAGCCAGTAACAACACTGTCTTGAGAGACAGGTGTTTCAAGCCTGCTCCCCCCAGCGGCTCAAAAGGAGGACCCTTGAGCCCCTCCAGAACCACCGCCAGATCCCATGGTGGCACCAGCGGTCTGGACACGGGGAGAAGCCTGCGCGCTCCCTTCATAAAACGGCAAACCAGCGGGTGCTGGCTCGCTGTTTGTTCCCTAAACCCCACGTGACAGGCAGCTATAGCTGCCAAGTACACTTTAACTGTGGAGAAGGCTTTTCGTTTGTCAATCAGGTCCTGTAAGAATGACAATATCACACCCACTGGACACTGAAAAGGAACATGGCCATTTCTGTGACACCAGTCCTCAAACACTCTCCACTTACAGTCATACAGAGACCTAGTGGAAGAGGCTCGAGCACTTTGTATAGTGGAAATCACACGCTGTGGGAGTCCCACAGCTGACAAATTGAACCACTCAGGGGCCAAACCCACAGCGCCAGGCGTTCTGGGTGCGGGTGGAAAACCGTCCCCCCCCCCTGCGATAACAGGTCCCTGCGCAGCGGGAGCTGCCAAGGTTGCGCGCACAGCAACCGATATATCTCCGCCAGCCAATGCATCGCAGGCCAATGCGGAGCTATCAGAATCAGCGCGTGGCCGTGGTCCCTCACTCTGGATAGAGTGGCGGGTATCAGGGCCAAGGGAGGGAACGCGTAAAGAAGCTCGTGCGGCCAGACGTGCGCTAGTGCGTCTATGCCGAGGGGAGCATCCAGGCTGCGCAGAGAGTAAAACAGCGCGCACTGCGCGTTTCCTCTTGACGCGAACAGATCCACCGCGGCCCGACCATAACGGGCCCATATCTGTTCCACAATCTCCGGGTGCAGAGTCCACTCCCCGTATACCGGCGCGCCCCTGGACAACAGGTCCGCGCCCGTGTTCAGAGCTCCCGGGACGTGCGTCGCCCTCAGGGAGAGGAGACGACCGCAGCTCCACAGGATCAGTCTGCGTGCCAGCATGTGCAACTGACGAGAGCGCAACCCCCCTTGGCGGTTGATGTACGCTACCGTCGTGGTATTGTCCGTCCTCACCAGGACATGATGGCCCATGAGAGACGGAAGGAAGTGTTTCAGGGAGAGGAACACCGCTGAAAGTTCCAGAAAATTTATGTGAGACCGCTGGAGGTCCACACTCCAGCGGCCCCTCACTGACCGGCCTTCGTGAATTCCGCCCCACCCTGTCAGGCTGGCGTCCGTAGTGATCACCTTCCTGGACAGGACAGAGCCCATGGGCACCCCGCGGGTCAGAAAAGACGGGGCTCGCCAGTGGCGCAGTGCCCTGACGCACCCCGGCGTAACCAACACTCTCCGTGCGCCATGACGCACGGGATCCAGCCCGCATGAGGCCACCCAGAGCTGGAATTCCCTCATGTGGAGGCGACCGAGACGAACCACGAGAATGGCTGACGCCATCAGTCCGAGTAATCGAAGACACAATCTGAATTGAACAGATTTGCCTGGATGGAAAAGCGCGAGACATGCTCTGAAAGCTCTCACTCGCTCCGCCGAGAGGCGCGCCGTGAAAATCACCGAGTCCAGGGATAATCCCAGAAAGATTATGTCCTGTGTCGGGCACAGCATGCTCTTTTCCGCGTTTATCACAAAACCCAGGTCTAATAGGTGCCGTGTGAGAATACGCGTATGCGCCATGGCCTCCTGCCTCGATTGTGCCAAAAGCAGCCAATCGTCCAGATATGTGGCCAAGCGAATGCCCTGCTGTCTCAGCGGGGCTATCGCCGCTTCCGTGCACCGGACGAACACCCTCGGGCTTAAAGACAGACCGAATGGGAGCACGCGGTACTCGTAGCACGTCCCCTGGAAAGCGAACCTCAGATACTTTCTGTGGGGAGGATATATTGGAATGTGGAAATACGCGTCTTTCAGATCGACAGAAGTGAACCAATCGTTCTGTCGCACCAGGCGCAGCAGGGATGCGTGTGTGAGCATCCTGAACTTGTATTTCCTGAGAAATGTGTTCAGAGCACGTAGATCCAGGATAGGGCGAATACCACTCCCCCCCCGTTTTGGGACCAGAAAGTACCTGGAGTAAAAACCGCTCTGACACTGTGCGGGAGGAACGACACAGATTGCTCCTTTGTTTAACAGTGAGAGGATTTCCTCTTGTAAAACACGAGCTGACTCTCCCTGAGCCTGGGAGTGTATTATGCCGGCGAATCGAGGGGGAACGGCGGCAAACTGCAGCCTGTAACCTCTCGAAATCGTCTTCAACACCCAGGGTGAAGCTGCGAGCGCAGCCCACCTCTCCCACCTGCGGCAGAGAGGTGAGACGCGCTGCAGCTCCTCCACCATGAGAGGTCCCAACCGCGGTGCGGTGGTGCCCTCTCGTGGTGGAAAACTGACATGGCCTCTGGGCAGTGCTGTGCACTTTGGCCCGGGAGGACATTTTATAGTTTTGGCTTTTATGCGCTGCGCCCTCGGCACTCGGCCTGGATGCGACAGCGGGGCACATTTTATTTTCTTTATGAAAACTTGTGTGTGTGTGCGTGCTTGTGGACATGGGAGAGGGGCAACCGCTGAACCCTCTGCCGTCAGATGTCCGTCTCTCCCGGTCTGCTCTGGCACGGTCCGTGGCAGCCGGGAGATGGGGGCGTGGGGGGCCCCGGAGTGCACGCTCGGAAGCCAAACAGGTGGAGCTGGAGAACGGGGAACTTCCAGCTGCATCACCGGTGAAGAGAGGGGCGGTCAGGCCGCTCTCTTCTTCTTCCTGGCCTGGTGGCTGGTAGCTTGCGCGGGCTGTGCCGGCGGAGCTGTAGCTGGGGCCGAGGGCTTCTTGAACCAGCCGGGCCGCCCGGGCACGGGCGGCGGGGCGGGCTGAGGCTTCGGATGTTTCGGTATTTTGAACTGCGAAACCTGGGAGGCAGCCTGCGCGAAGGATTTACGCTGCGCAGGTGGAGAGGGAGCTGGGGGCTTGCGAGGGAGGCAGAGCTTGAGAGCTTCGTCTTCCTTCTTTTTGGCTTCACACCGTTTTTGCATCGATGCTAGGGCGGAACCAAAAATACCCTCCGGGACAATGGGCATGTCCAGGACGTCGTCCTTCTCTCTGTCTGACAGGCTGGCGAGGTTGAGCCACCGCGCTCGCTCCTGCAGAACCATGGTCCCCATCGCTCTTCCCGTGGCCTGGACCGCGCAGCGTTGGACACGGAGACACAGGTCGGTGATGACCGGTATCTCCTCCCACGCAGCTGGGTCCTGAGTTAGCGCAACATCCTCGCACAACTCAGCCTGGTAAGCCGTGAGCAGCGAGAGGACATTGAGCGCTCTGGCCGAGAGCGCCGCCGCCTTGTACGCTTTCTCAGTCAGGGCTGACTGAAAACGGTCGGACTTGGACGGCAGGCTGGGGCTCCGGGAGGACACCGCTGACAGCTGGGGGTGAAGGTGAGCTGCAACAAGTGGCTCCATCGGAGGCATGCGGAGCAGACCCAGGCTCTCCATCGCCTCACAGTCGAGGGACGAGGCCCCGGGAACCGGGCTCCGGCTGCTGTAGGGGCGGTCTCTCCATGAGCGCGCCATCTCCTCCAGCAGCTCCGGGAAGACGGGGAGAAGTTGCTTCGTCGCGCTCTTGGCCAAGGGCAATTTCTTCCCCTCGTAGCGAGATCTGGTGGTCTCAGCTACGACAGCGGGCCAGGGGATGCCCAGCCGGGCAGCAGCGCGTTTGCACACGTCTAGCATGTCCGAGCTGGGGGAGGGAGAAGCTGGTGTGCTACTCTCATCTCCATCCCGAGAGTCGACGAAAGCCGCGGGCTTTGCAGCCCGAGCTGGCGTGATGAAGATGTCATCCTCTTCTTCATCCTCTGATATGAGGAGATCCAAGGCGCCATCATCATCTTCCCCATAGTCCAAATCCAGGACGTCTTCCTCCAGCGGGGGAACCGCGGCTAGCTCGAGCTGGGAGCCCCAGCTGTTGCTAGCCTCCGGTGTCGCCACCGCAGCGACCCCCACCTCCTCTCCGCCCTCGACGGCGGCGCCGTCGGAAGAGAGATAGGGGTCATGTCCAGACAGGCTAGCCTGGCGGGCTAGTCGTCTGCGGAGACTCTTGATTGTGAACACCGCACAGTGTTGACACGAGCCGGGGACCTCGATAGCCGCCCGGGCGTGTTCCAGCCCAAGACAGCACGAGCAGACCTGGTGTGGATCCATGCTCGATATCTTATTCCCGCAGCGACAGAGTCTGGCTCCGGAGTCTCCGTGCCCTCTGGTGTGAGGGGTTTTAGCCTCCATTCCGTGCGAGCTGGTGTGCAGGCAGGGAGCCGAGGCAGTTAGCTGGTGTGCTAACCGTAAAGAAGCCGAGAATTAGCTGGTGTGCTAATGCCCGGTGCTCGAGTAGCCGTGGTGGGGCGTCGAGAGCAGTGCTGACCAAGCCGTGGAGGGCAGGAAAGCACTGAGTTCGATCTGGTGTGACCGACGAAGCAGAAAAATGTCCTAAGCTAGTAGCGCCCAGCGACAGAAGCTAAATAAGATCCGTCTATGGACAGTTAAGCTAGCTAGCCCTGGACGCGAGATATGCTCCGAGTGAGAAGAGGTGTTTGAATGAGGGTGGTGCCGTCCGCATGAGCTATTTAAGGTAGGTGGGACTACCTGTGGCGGACGGACACGTTCACCAGCCAATCAGGATTGGCGTAATGAGATAAATGCTTCTGAGGGCTGCAGCGAGGCGTGCATCCCATAGTGAGACATCGAACGAAATATTATGAAAGAGAACCATTTTGTTTTTTGGTTCTCCTTTTTAGGTGGCCCAGATACAGAAGTGCATTACAGTAGTCCAGCCTGCTCAACATTCAGTTTTGACCACACCACAGTGTCTTTCTCTTTGGCTAAGGGTCTCTGAGCCTTAGAACATGAGAATGACTACAATTTTGGTTTTATCCTGATTGACCTGTAAATCAGCAGGACCAATTGATAACATGTTGCGTCTCCTGATAACATCACTGATGGGTAGCATATATAGATTAAATAGAAGTGGCCCTAAAATTGATCCTCAGGGAACGCCAACTATAACTTATTATCTAAGAATGTGAAATGTGTCTCAGGCAGAGGTGGACTCCCTGTGATATACTCCTACACTGTCTCCATATACCACAGTGTGATGAAACAGTCCACTGCTGGTGTGTGGGGAGGAGCACACATCATGTCCTGTATATGATGTGATTTTTTTCCTTCAGCTGTTGGTAAATAGAAGTTAGGCTCTATCTGTTGTTAAACAGACAGAGCTGCAGCCTTCTCATCCTACCATGAAGATCTGTCTTTGCGCACCCTATGGTTAAGTGCTTTTTAAAAAGGAATCAAAAGACCACAACCTGTGTGCTTCTTGGCGTGTGTGTTTGTGCTTGTGGACTGTGGACTCCTCCAACACCAGATCAATGAATGACGCTACCTACAGAGGGTGGGACTCATTCATACAGCAGGGTGAAGGAGTCCAACCCTCTGTATACAGTCCCCATGCATTTAAAAATCCTTCTCAGTGTAAGTACACTTATCACAACGTCATCCACTGTGCTCAATAACATTCTCCACACACCGTTTCCTCATTCAAATATGAGTTATAACCTGAAAAGTTTCACGTTATGATGTAAAACTCATTATGTTATAATGTGAAAGTTATTACATTATAATGTGATAAGTTTCACGTTATGACGGGATACTGATACTTTTTTACTCTCTTTCTGGCGTGGCAGCAATATGTTTCCATAGAAGACAAACAAGAGAGACAATGATAATAAAATGTATAGAAGGAGTACCAGAAAAAGAAAGTGGTAGTCCAAGACAATTAGATTGTAAGAGGTAGAGAAAAAAAAATCACCTGTCTTTTTCTATTAAATTAATTACATAACTGAGGCTTATCTATAGACCAGCATGTAACTTTTAGTACATCATTAGGAACATAATGCAAGGTAATAAAAAACAAAACACTTACTCACACTCTGCCAGATTTTATCTAGTTATTATCACCTACATTGCTATAATCAGTAAATTAAATTTATATTTCAGCACCAGAATAATTAGACTAATCTAAAATTCTGATTAAACTATGAACTGATTGAATAATTCAAACCTTTTCATACATTTCTAATACAAAAAAGGGGATTACGAAGGGCTCCCCATGAAGGGGATTTACTTTACTTCTCTTCCTCCCATGTTCCTGAGACCCCAAAGGCCTTGTACAGTACGTAAGGGGTAAACATTAAAATATTCATGTATCAATTAAATCTGCAGAAATTAATCTAATAAATATAACCTGACAAAGCTATTACAGGCTCTTAAACACTAGAAGTTATTATGAGGATAAATTCTGCAGTGCTGACTGCATGACTTCTTCTGACTAATACAAATACATAGAGCTGTGAAACTAGCAATGATATCTCTTTCTATAAAGTGCTTACACACTTACTTACTTTACAGGTGTTCCATGAAGTCTCTGTATCATGTTTTGATTACAACAATTATCTCACAATGCTCATTTAATGCACCTACAATACCTGAGAACCAATGGAAAAGCCTCTTAAATTGTCTGTGATGCCATCACAAAATTAAATCAAAACATCATCTACACACTCATGGTGAACCCACACAGGTGATTCCAACTTTTTATGTTAAATTAGACCTCTTTTCAGGACATACAGATGTATCTTGCTGACTGTCCTGTTGGTGCAGGAGAAATTACACCTCTGTCTTTCTTATTCATTCATGGAGTCTGGTGACTTCACATACTTTCCAGTGTAGCTCTGCCCACCATCAAACTGAGCAGTGCACTAATCAATAAATCTACTAAAAAATATAGTTTCAATGAACAGCTGACAATGAGGATTGAGGATTATCTTTCGTGACATTGTTTGTCAAGTCCTCTGATTTGTCACAAACAAATGCCCATTCACCTACATTGTGCTAGATATGCAAGTTAGATATACACGGAAACCAAACTACCTGCATAGCTACTATGCTTACTTTTACTAATGTGGATGAAATAACCCTTTAACCACTTAACGCACGCTGTTCCGTCTACGGGACGGGACGGATGTTAGGAGGTAGCCACAAGTTCTTCTGGATGTTTTAAACACCAACCCTTAAACATATATATTCATGTCGTACATCGTTGGAAAGCTTAGATTGTCCTGATTCATTCAAGACCACTCACGACTTATATGGTTGCTCACAGCCGTAATAGTATTAGCGATTAGCTCGGCTAGCCCCTGAGCTAAGTGAGAAAAGCTATAATGCTACATACCTTCAAAGTCTTTCCTTTATCCACAACGATCATCTTATGACTCAGCACTTTCTGTACAGCTCGCCAAATGTCCATTCTTGTGAAATATGAAATCCGTTTCCATAAAACCGAAATACTTTCCTAAATATGTCCATGTATTTAGTCCAACACGTAACGTAATAACACAAATAACAAACCATATACGGTCCGTTTACGTCATTTCCTGACCTGCACGTCCATCTCAGAGTACACGTGACTAGATGTTTACGACCGTGAGCCTCTTCTGCTTCTGACGACAACACACAAGAGCCAATCGGTGTTTAGGATTAGGCAGTACATGTCTCCAAAGCCAATGAGGACATGTGACCGACAACAATGACGACATGGCTTTGATTGACTGCTGTTCTAGCCTATGGAAATATTCGGTGAAATGGAGTTGATAACCTTTTAGCCAATAGTCTGAGGTTTCCAACGGTGTATGACCCTAAACTATTAAATTTGGCTAATAACATGGCGTCAGCTTTCATTAGAGACCAAGATTTTGATTGTAGGCAAAGGGGATGTGAAGTTATAGGTGTTTGATTGTGGTTATACAGCTTTGGTAACCAAGTGTCCATTTGGAGTCTCCAAAAAGGACCTGAGGAAAACGCATGGACATACCTGTTGAAAAATAATTCTGAAAAATTCATCTTTTGGTCTTTTGACTCCAAATTTGGACTGCATGAAGCCAAGACATGTGGCTGTGGCCTCATTGTGTCTATATCCTGCTGAGAGGTCCCTGAATGTCTGTACACATGTCATTGTAAAGGCAAACCTATGGGCGAGTAAACAACCCCATCATTGTAACCTCTGCCACTCTTTGTCAGTAAGTCACAGAATCACACAGACACTTTTACAAGAAACCTAAGAGTGTTTCCTTTCCAATGATACCAGACACATCTCTGAGTCTCAAACTATGTGGGATCTGTGCTGCTCACAACTTGGGCATGTCGCAAAAAAACAGGGGCGTGTGTTAAGTGGTTAATTGTGGCGTTACACTCTATAACATTTCTTTAACATTTCGATCACAGGCTGTGACTTTGAAAGCCTTACTGTGATACTGGTAAATTAATTAATAATAATAAAAAATTTTACAAAGTGCCTCACAAAGAATAGGAAGACAAGAAAATTAATTTGTCAGAATATCATCTTAAATGATACCCCAGTCTATCAGTCTTAGATAATATGACCAGGATTCATTTGCTAAAGTGCCTGTGAGTAAAACACTGCTTTCCTCCTTCCACCCTTCAAGTCTGATTCTCTTAAGTGTAAGTGATGCCTGACTTCTGTAAAAATATGAACATTGTGAGGATAACTGGAGCTGTATTTTTAATTCATTACATTTTTCATTATTGCCCCCCACACTGTCTTGGTGGTACTTACTGGCCAAGGTACTGGGCTTCACATTTCCACAGGCTAATCCCTATGATGTTTCAAAATATATATCTTTAATATGGAAAAGCCTGTAAAAAGCACTTCGCAGACCCAGGGACGCTGCGTCTTCTCCAGGCTCCGAGGCAGGGTAATTGCTCCAGGCCCTCCCCCCCCCGCGAACCCTAGATCCGTCTTTACAGCTTGCATTAGCATACATAATACTGCTCTGTGGACTTAAAGAGTCATGCCAATTGAAAAGCAATCATTTTCACAGCAGAGTACTGCCATCACTACTTTAATTGAGTGTTTGCATGTGTATGTGCATGTCTTTGTATCAAGAGACAGGAGATAATTGCTTTTGCAATACAACAGTATGTTGTTAATTCAATGATGGGACATGATTGCTTTTGTCTTGTTGTATCCCATGGGCTGGGTTAAAAGGCTTGTATGTGTTTGTCATGTTTGCCATAAAACAGACGGTGCAGACGATAAATGTTGGCCGCATCCCTTTAGACTGTACACACATACAGTACACAGACAAACACACACACACACAACAAAAATAATTTGAACTGCATGCTTAAAACAGAGGCCTCAGGGATCTATAAACCTTACTACAATAAAGAGGAGAATTGCACCTCATATCCCACGTTTCATTGACAATCAAACCCATTTATCTTATCATTGTCTGTGGATTGCTTTTGTCAAATTACAAAGAGGGGAAAAAAGAGGCATGGTTGAATTGTGGATTCAAGAATTTCATGGCCTCTCTTTATACCTCTGACGTCCTTCTTTGTTTCTGAATGATGCTTTAGTTACTGCATGTCGTTATAGAGGAATAGGATAGACATCACATACAGACCCACAGTGAACACACTACATGGCGTTTACCTTAATCATGACTTAACCCTTACCCTAGCCTCTGACTGGATCATAATTCTTACTTTAAACCTACCAGAAACTATACACCTAACGCAGTCTCCTTTTGGCGCAAATGGACAGTGCAGCTCTGAATGAGGCGTTTATATGACTAATTAACATAAATAAATGGCCATTTCCATACAAAGTGGACAAAGCAAATAGCTCTCTAATGAAGATCAGTGTAAGTATGTTTCCTGGCTAATTTCTTCAGTGAAACCCTGCAGGGACAAAGTGATGGATTCATTCCTGACAATGTGTATTAATGGCTGTGGTGGCTAATTATCCAAACAGAGAAAAAGGGCATTAATCTTTGGGTCTAGTTGTAGACCATTCAACATTTCTATTTCATCTCTGTAGCCCGTCTAAAGATTTCTGTGTTACTAAGTGATTAGTTTAAAGTGAGTTTGTTAAATTTCTCACAGTGTCATTACAGCAGCACAATTTTACTAGAAAAGAATAACCTCAAATAATAATTTTTATAATATTCTTACAGATATAGTTTATACCATTTACAAGGACCATGTTGTACTTTATATTGTTCACAACATACAATGATTTGCAATACAGTAATAATATGCCTATTTGATTATTTAAACCAGGACTACTATTAGAAATCAAAAACTTGTGGAACATTCTCGTATGTAAATGAGAAACTTAGTGAACTGACTACAGTAGTTGGTGAAGTACACAACTGAGCAGGACACTGGTGGTACAATCAGCTACAACCCTGCAGAGAAGACAAATTGATGTAGCCTGGTGCTGTTATTTCTGATGAGGCACTGACACCTACTGGCTTATTGGTGTAACTACACCTTGTCTGAATGGGAAAGGTACCCCATCCATCAGGACTGAGAAAAAGTACTTTGCCCCAGCCCCCAGGACATAAAAAACTGAAATTAGCTGAAATGTGTCCATTTATAAAACTCAGCCCAAAGCAAGTTTTAGTCCAATTTAAAACCCTGATTGCGTCTACGCGTGATAAATGCAACATTCAGTACTTTAGAGGTCAATCAGATCACTTTTTTGTCATGTAGAAATCATATTAATTTTTTAAATGTATAGCCCACTCATTTTGTGGAGGACACAAATATCACAGCAGAACTAAAATATTCTTGATTTTTAAAAAGTTTTATAGCCAAAACATGGTGGGGAATAAATTCAACTCAGTTAATTCAATGACTTCATTGGCATGTTCATAATTTTGCTAAAGCACTGTATGATTATAACTCTTACAGGAGGAAAGGACAAAAAGTAATGCGTTCATGCATAACGTAATAATTTATAACAAAATTAAAGAGAACAGATGAAAGTGAATTTGAAAGGCTTGAAACTTAACTTCAACTTTTTTTGTTTTATTTGACCTGCACATTTAATTACCATGGACAGTCAAAAATAATTAAGACAGGCACTTCAGTTGTTCTTGAGGCTAAATAGTTTGCCGTCATATTTGCTTAGCCAATGTTTTGACCAACAGTTAACAGTTAATAATAAAGACAACACGTTAAAGGATATGTTCACATTTTTTAAAAGTCCACCTGAAAACAACAGTCAGGTGTCCATATGAACAGTAAATTAAAGCATCAATCTAAAAAATACAAAGTCTTTTTTTTTCTTTCAAAAAATTGAAGTCAAACTAGAAGCCTCTGTTCGCACCAGTGGGTCTTCTGGAGTCCTCCATTGGTCTTATGGGTATTTTCTAACAACTTTGAAGGTGTTAAAAAAGTATATGCTGCTGCTGCTGCTGCTGCTGCTGCTGATGATGATGATGATGATAACAGGGTGCAAAAACAGATGGCGTGTCAGGATAGTTATCAAAATCAATCAATGCAATATATTTATATGGGAGAGTAATCAGATACCAAGTAATCATTTTAATTTTGGGAAAGTAATCAGATTACAAGTAATTAGATTACTTTTGGGAAAGTAATCAGATTACAAGTAATCAACACGTTAGAGAATAATCAGATTACAATTAATCAGACTACTTTTGTGAGAGTAATGAGATTGCAAGTTATCAGTTTACAAGTAATCAGATTGCTATTTTAATCTTATTTGTGTTTCCTTTCTTTCTAAAGAACAAATTACAAATATATACACTTTTTAAAACAAAGGTAGGTTAATTTCTATTTTTTCAAATTAGCTGAGCTTCTCCACAATCTTTCCATATACATAGGTTACTGGTAACTGCAGAGGTACCCACTGGTGTATGACCCCAAGCTGCAGCCCCGGAGTAGAAGCCCCTGACGTGACAAAAGCCTCTGGCTTGACGGAAGTCAATACTTATTGTAACTGACTTGTCTTATGATGTTTGAATTTGTTTCTTGATTTTAGACTGCCAATCCTGATCAGGGACAACAGATGAGAACTAGCCTTTGGGCTAATTCTGGCCTATTTACAGAAATGTTTATTTAAATGCACTGCCCCTGACAAATAAACACATTAACATAAATGTGTGCAGTTATGTTACCCACTTGACCGCTAAAAAATACTATTGATGTCAGTTTACATTGGAAACGCTATTCCAAGGTGGCTGCAGTACCAGTATGAGTCCCCAGATAAACTAGATAATATGTTACAACAGATATTAGAGTTTAATATTAATCTGTTGGACTTTGGCACAAAAAAGGTATTGAAACATTAGAAGATATCTACTCAATTTGACTAATTAGGATGGCTGGAATGTCAGATAAACTTTGAAATACTAACACAGAAGGAGGCTTGTGTCCCCAATCACTCACATTGTTAGTGCATTAAGAATGGATTTTCTAATAGTCAGTATGAACAGAAGGAATAATTACAGCAAGAAAAATAAACTGCGTCAACGTTCATTTGGGCACTTTTCAGATAGAGTGCCTTTAAAGGCACTCTACTTTCAGACAGCCTTAAAAACAGTGAACCTATCATTTTATGTCATGTGATCAGTGATGTCATTTATGCGCCAAGTTTGGATTGTGTTTTGTTGTGGTTACCGGCCGACAGTCTAATTAGACGCTGCGTTAAGTTAACACAAATCAAGTAGAGAGATACCGAAAGTCTGACGATTAGAATTTCAAAATAATGCACCTAAGACAGCCAAAAAGCAACTCGTGTTTCTCATGAGCGAGTTTAAGTTTAAACCGGAACTGTGTTTTACTTTGATTTAACTTGAAAACAAGCGGCGGCTGAGCTCAAACTAAACTTTAGCTTTGGCATTACAGTAACATTAAATAGCCATGCACAAACAGTTTAAGGCCGACAGGACAGATACAGTGGAGAAACTTACGCAGAAATACTTGGAGAGGAGAAAACAGGTTTGTTTTTAACGCCAAGTTAAATTGTAACACATCTTTTAACTTGTTTAGTGATAACAGTGCTAGCATTAACCTGTTAAAACAATGCGTAACGCTATGTGTCCTATGTGGCCCAATCGTTACTGTCATTTGGTAAAGTTAAACTGGATTATATGCGAAATCGAGCTATAGCTTTGTGGTTTGTTTAACTTTAGCTAATGCTGGATAACTAAAAAATAAATTAACGCTAACTGAAGAACTTCACGTCAGTATTCACTAAAATATAAACCCTTATTTACGCTGTAGCTTAACCAAGGTGTCATTTTTTTAAACTCTGTGTAAAGTAGCGCTTCATGTCAAGTAAAGACACACGCCACCTAGCTAACGTCAACCTGTGATAGTTGCAAATAGGTTGCTCTGCCGTTGTTACTAACCTAATTGAATAATGAGCTATAAGAAATCATGTTTAATTTTTATTCTACCAGTTATACGTATTGGTCGGGCATAATGAGGATGTGTAACAGCAGATACAATGTACACACTGCTTACTCTTCGTTGTCCTGTGTTTACAGTTGACCCTATCAGAGGAAGATGCCTCACAAAGCAGTAAAGGTAAGTGTAACTCAAGGAGACCTCCCCATGGTCCTCCAGTGGTACGTGATTGTTAGATCCACGTCTAACTAATGATCCTTGCCAAAAAATAAATGTCTAATATACTAACATTGCTTTATGTTTACTGTTTTTAGAAGCAGGACAAAGGCTCATTCAGACCCACAGATCCAAACAGCCAAGTAAAGAGTTGAAATGCTACCACAAAACTTTGCATGAGCTGTTTAAAGCCATTTCCAACTATCCTGACCAGTAAGTCATATGAAATGACTTTCGGATATAATCTAATACATGTTTATAATGAATATTGTGCAATGAGTGAAATGTGATGCTGTCTTGTTTCAGGTTTAGCAGTGATAGTAGTTTGCGTGGCAGTGATGAGGACCTGAGTGGGGACTGCACAGCTACTACCCTTCAGGGTTCTCAGGTGCTGTGTACAGAAACAGGTGTGTGTGTGTGTCAGAGGATAACTATTCATCAGTGTCTGTGCTTAATAAGGCAATACTAACGTACACCTGACCACCTCATAGGAAATTCAAAGTAGCAGAGCTGAAATAATTTCAAAATTTCTACATTCTGAGGAAAATCCTTTCAAGAATAGTCAAGATTGATATTATTGCAGAGTATGAAATGAATCCCTCTGTTGACTTGACAATATCATGAATGATGAATTAGGCTTTACTGATCAATCCCAGAGTCTCACAGACAAATTCTTGATTTCCTGTTATTGCTGAATTCTTGAGTTTTCTTACTGCTCTTTCTTATAAATAGATAATATCTTACATCTATTTGTCCAGATGTGACCTTGCCTTCTTGTCTGGATGGTAGCCCTGGGTTCCAGCAAACTGAGCCCCAGTTACAGAGAGCTTGCCGATCATCCGACTCGTGCTTCTCCACCTCATTATTAGCAAAGGTTTACCAGGAGATGATGACCATCTATGAACAACTAAAGGTGAAAGAGTGACAATTAATCAGTAAAACCAGATGGGAGGAAATATAGATCAACAGTTGCATTTGCATTATTGCTTCTTCCTCTCATGTTTTTGTATACATGTGTTTTTGGGTTTGTGTGTGCCCAGGCAGAGCGACAGAGCCAGCAGCAGTGGGAGAGGAAGCTACAGGAGCGAGAGAAGAGGCTGAAACAACAGGAGGCGGCCCTGGGTAGCCTGGCTGGGCTGGAGGAGATGCTCCACACTCGGATAGTGGCTGTAAAGGAGGTCAGATACATAAACTTCATCCAGTTACAACACTTATGATGCATTCTGTGAGTTTGAGCTTCACCTTGTTTCCTCCCCTTCGCCACTACCACTTCCAAAAAGTAACTCTATGGTCCTCCAACACAAAATTATACAATATCTTGACATTAAAAGTGGAGTTGCATCCAATTTTATTGTTATATTGACAAGATTTTAGGCAATTTTCCACCTCAAAATCTGCATTTTATGAAAAGGATTACAGGTTTCAACTAATCTATGCGTATGGACATTTTAGGTGGCTTAAATGAACCGTAACGTTTTCAGGAAATACACTTTCAATCAAATTTACCGACTAATTGCATTTCTGTCGTGATCAGTAATGACCTTCTGTCAAGGATGGCTTGGGGTGGATATAATACAATTATAATAGCAAACTCAGTTCAGTGTAACGTATCACTGAAGCATTCAAGCATTGTCGGTATGGTTGTATTGCTCATTATGTGTAAATGTGTATTTATGTCTAACCAGAAACATCAGCAAGAGATGGGCCAGCTGCAGGATCTCCTTCGAGAGCGGAGCAAGGACAACAGGAGGCTCAAGTCCAGCTTCGACACCATTAAGGAGCTGAATGAAAACATGAAGAAACAGGTTAAAAGGCAGCTGTATTTTTTGTTTTTATGTTGTTGTGTGTTTAAAATCCTAAGTAAGAGGTTCATTTATCGACCGTGCACAGAGCCAACTCATAATGAGCTCTTTTTTTATACAGAGCAGGTACTACCTTGGACCACAGGAGGGCGCTCTGACATAGGCCTCTTGTATAACAGTATTCACATGTTTTATCACTTTTTAAGTGCCCTATGGGAAGTTTTAAGTGTTTTTCTCATTTTTCAAAAAAAACACAACCCCTGCCTCTCACCACTTTTTTGTTTTTGTAGGTTTGAAAATGTTACAGTAAAACAAATTAAGGAGTGATTTTGCAGATATCAGTCTTGCATAAGAGATTGATATCCACTGTTTTTACATCAACAGTTAAATGAGATCAGTGAACAGAATACAAAGTTGGAAAGCCAGTCCAAGAGGGTGCAGGCTCGACTTGAAAACCTACAGGTAACAAGCTACGAAACTCTTCTCAAATCATCATTGCTTAGTGTTTTTCATCTATTCTCACAAAATATTTGAAAAAGTTGTGTTTTGTTCTCTATTTTTGTGAGCAACATTTTGAAACTGCTGTGTGCAAAATTATTTTGTCTCAGCCTTTTAATGTAAAAAACAATCATACATAACCAGTCAGTGATGTCTGTTTGTTTTATGATGGATATGGCACACTTTGTTTAGTTCATTATTTCTTATTTGATCAGTATTCCATACCTTGGATGTCTGAATGTTGTTTGAAGCCTTGCTGTTCTCCTTCTCTTGTTGCATTAAAATAGTTGATACTAAATATCTGCTGTTAAAAGCTTGCAGCCTGCACTTAGACTTCTCTATTTGTTGAACACTAGAGCATACATTAATTATATTGCTTCATTCTTTCAGTGACGTATTTAGTGTTCTTTTTCTATTTTTTTGTCATACCCCTAGAGGAAATACGAGCACAGCGTGGCATCGAGAGGCTGCCTCAAAGTGAGAACAGAGTGTGTTAAAGCATCCAAAAAGGAGAAAGCTGCTGCTTCTGGAAAACCCAGCAACAAGGTACTTTAAAACCCTTTTTGTGTGTGCGCGTGTGTGTGTGTGTGCGCGTGTGTGTGTGTGTGCGCGTGTGTGCGAGTGTGCGCGTGTGAGTGTGAGTGTGAGTGTGTGTGTGTGTGTGTGTGTGTGTGTGTGTGTGTGTGTGTGTGCGTGTGTTTGTGTTTTACAGATGACTGTACTACCAACCATTGGGATTTGCTCTAATTACAATGCTTCA
The DNA here is from genome assembly GCF_027409825.1 of Scomber japonicus. Lineage (NCBI taxonomy): Eukaryota > Metazoa > Chordata > Actinopteri > Scombriformes > Scombridae > Scomber > Scomber japonicus. The sequence goes on from NC_070588.1 coordinate 13,344,086, forward strand.
TTTATCACTGATGTGTTTGTTGAAAAAACATAATTTAGCCTGGTCAGACACGCTCTCATTTACACATGTCCAGGCTGGAAACAGTACAAAACTCATTCTCCACAAACCACACTCACCCTGCCAGCTGCCATGATAAATCATCACTGTTGTGTATAAAGATGAATATACTGCGCTCAGTGGATGAAGTTTTACTTGTCATGTCAACATTTTCTATTTTTTATTTTTTTTTACTGCTTTCTTCAAAGATCACTGACAGAGCCAAAATACATCATTTAAACTTTTATTTGCTTAAATTTCCTTTTCTCTGGACATATTATAGAAAACCGCTAAAATAACTGCAATAAAAGTATAATCAAAACAACAACATTAAAGCTGGGGTACGTAATGTTCTGTAAAAGGCAGAGTTCATTTCCATTGAAAGTCTGTCACTCAGGTGTTGCCAATAGGGATTACGCTCTGTTCAGTTTCTCCCTCAGTGCAGGAAATAGTCTGATGGGAAGTTGCTTCTCATTATGCTTTTCATTGATATCTTTATCTTTTCACCATCACCATCTTCTCTCCTTCTCCTATCTGTTCATACAGTTCCTATCCGTCAGTACCCTGCTGCTCTTCTGGCCACCAGACTCGGTGTCATGTGCAATTAGTGCATATACCTAGTGCATGCAGATAAGTACGTGGATAGGTAAACCGGTAGATAGCCCGTCCAATAATTTCATGAGAACCAAATGAAAGGACTGGATGGAGTTATGATAGGCCTGCGTCACACACAGGATTTTTTCCTTTTATTGTCAGAGCATTTGATTTATTGATTGCTGTTGAGATGTAAACAAAATTTCAACAAATAGCACCAAAATGCTTTTAAAATAGATGAGCTACACTAGCCTTAACTAGAGTGACTATCTTGTGGAATTTTCAGTTGCAGATGATGTTTCTCTTTCCCTTAGGTCAGCTCCAGTCACAGCCCACTGAAGCTCCTGGCCTTTTTATTGGACTGGGTACTTGATGGACAGATATTCTCATCAGTAACAGGAAATGAGGGGAAAGATGGAGGCCAGTTTCTGCCTCCGGAGGTCATACTCAATGAGAGATGCCTCAAGGTGGGTTTAATCTCATTACACCTGTATTATAAGTGAAAAAGAACAATATTGGATTAGTTTTATGAGATCAAAATCATAACTTATCATTGGTTCCTTAGGTGCTGCCGGTATTAGCGGATCAGCTTTCTTACATTCATTTGTTGGAACCCGGCCTCGTCCTCAATATTCTTCGCCTTATCCACTGGGCTCTGAGACACATCGAAAACAGCACACAGGTAAAGATAAGATGAGATAGGATGATACAACATGAAGAACATGTGAGGAATTAACCTAATTGTTTTCATTTATTTTCAGTTTTTTACTGAAATATCTCAATTAAAGGATCAATGCTACTGGTTTAAATGTGTCACATGACCTGCAGCTGTGCCTGTGGACATGCCGTAAAAATCAACCATGACTGTTCCTGAGGATTTGACAGAAGCATGAAGCCATTTTATGAAATCTTTAAAGCATGTAACCACTAGGAGGGAGCCACATCACTGTTGCTACAATACTAATGAGATATGTAATCAAGACAGTGATCTAAGGCTAAATAATCAGTCCTTTCATAACACAGAAACAGGAAGATTAACTATGTTATACTGTAGCTAGAGAATGCCAAAAAAAGACAAAAGCCTGTTTACACACTCTTTAGGTGGCTGACTTTAAACATGCCATCTGCTTTTCTTGTCCAAAAATGTATGAGCTCCCACATGGCCACCAAAGGGAGTATCAATCAAAAAGAGCCTGTTTATCCTTGAAAATGTTTTTCTTGGACATATTTGGTTTTCTGCAGCATCTACTCTCTTTTGATTGAATTTAATTGATTATCTGGACTGTAAAAGAAGCAGCAACACAGAGGTGTGTGTTTACATTATATTACACGGCACTGTTGATTCTCTGGCCTGCATCTTCCTCCGTTATTGGTATTCAGCCTTGCGAGAGATGATTGATACTTTCCAAGCAGAGAGCTGCTGGGACACTTTCACAACTTCATGCTGCAGAAACCAAACACGACACCGAGTTTTCCCTCAACACACAGCTACACATCAGAGAAGTACACATCCACTTCAAGCTGGGGAATCCACTTTATCGCTCCATCTCTCCTCACAGCAAGACTGACTTTAATGTGCTGAGGTCCTGTCGAGTCCCATCTTGTGCTCAGATGAAAAACATGGTTATCTGAAGTCCCCTGCCTGTTTTTGTGTGTTGAACAGAGTCTAGACAATAGAACAGACTGTTTTTTATGGCTATGACAATGATGCATGTCCCCCTCCTTAACTGAGATACGGGTGTTATTTAAATGACTAAATTCTCTTAGAAACAATATATTACATACATAAGGCATCCCTTAACAGCTGTTCACTCGCATGTGAGCATGTCAATTTAGGAATCTTGAATCTGCCACTTTTGGCAGCTGCCAACTAAAGCCAGGTTTATCACATCATCCGCCTATGAAGCACGTTCAGGCGATAAGAAGTAGTTGAAGTGGTTTAAAGGATAATAAGTTACTGGAAAGCTTATCTCTATCGTCTCACTCTAGTTTGAGTGTTAACAGCTAGCTGATATTCTCATCATTTTGTGAAGGCCACATACCAGCCTGAAATACTTATGTTCAACCTAAAATGTGTCCATAAAAACATGATAATATGCTTGAGCCTGCAGCATGCTCCTCTTGTCCCCCTAAACCCTAATTCTCTATCCACAGCCTCCAACTTCCAAGCTTAAGTCCTCCTCTCTAGTCTTGCTGCAGGGAGCTTGGCCCCTCCATGTTTGTTTGTCAGGTCATGTCATTTTTGCTCAGTGACATGCTTGATGTTCAACTGGAATCACATGCTCCCTTATTGCTGCAACATGTGCTCACTTTTAAGACTAAAACCAGCCAGTATCAGGCCAGAATTCATAAGTGGAGGAAGGGAGATGACTTCAAATCTGGGGTCCCCATGGAGGCAGCGGAGTCCTTGGGGAGAGGGAATAGAAACTGAGAGATTGATGTCGTGAGTTTGAAAACCACTAGCTCCTCATTGCTTTGGAAATACATAAATCTTGGATACTTGCTGTAGTTTATTGTACTGATTTATTGCTTTCATCAATTATTTGGGGAAGGAGCCTACTGACTCACTGTCAGGCTTAGCTTGTATTTTCTACAGTTGCACTTGATAAAGATTATTGTAGGCATATCATTCCTATTTTTGACAGTTATATAACAAAAGTAACTCACCGCAGACACAGTTGTGAATTTGTGTGTGTGTGTGTGTGTGTGTGTGTGTGTGTGTTGCACAGCATGTAGCTCCATTTGCCACTCTGCGGAGGATAGGAGAGACTCTATCAAAGCCCCCAGCCCAGCCAACAGTGCCCCAGTCTGAAGATCCAGACCTACCCAAGTCATGCAGTGGGGTTGCTGGTGGACCCTCCAGGAATTGGCCCCTTTACCGAAGCCCCTGTCCTCACACATGCATCCTCTCCACCCTCATCATCCTCCGCACTGTCACACAAGGTACGTGGAAACTGCAAACAGATGGTAAATGAATAAATGGGTGTCAGTAATGAGTGAGCTACTTGTAAGTCAGAAAGTAGTGAAAATGCCTATGGATGACATCTTTAAATTGCTTGTTTTCAGACTGATATTTAAAAATCGCCCTCAAACCTCCCCCACCCCCCCATATCTACTCAGATGCACTTGGAAGATATTGAATTTCAGGGGTGATTTAAGTTTAACTGATAATTATCATTTATTATTATAATTTGTTGTGGTTAATACATATATGATAAGCAATTATAATAGTTTACAAATGCTAAAATTTGAAGAGGACAATTCACACATTTATAGATTGACAAGTGTATTTTTCTAACACAACTCCAAAGTTTAAAGAGCCCCCATCATATCTAGAATAAAGAATACATTTATTTACTGTGAACTTGTTTGTAAGAAACCAATTAACACCAAATCATATCTCCTTATTGACTATAAGAATCATTTTTACACAATGTTGGACTGATTAATGGTTACCTAAAAACCCTTGATGTATGTCACTGTTAAGAAAGGGTGGAGGTCTTTGTGGTATCATTCACTGTTAGTTACAAATTCTACAAGAGCTCAACTATTTTTAAGATACGTGGCTCAATGTTACATACAATTGGTGTTTGTTGTTACTCTATTCATAACAATTATTTACTAGCATAAAGAGCTCCATAAAGCTGTAAAACATGCTGACTCTGAAGAGGGGACAGCTGCAGGCAGAGTGTCAAACATTTCTTATGCTTCCAGTCAGTATCAGTCACTGTGATGGTAGCATGCCGATGTTAGCACATAGCTTCAAGCACTCCCAAAGCAGTTGGCATGGCAATAGCACATCTCAAAAATTATGGGATGGATCGACATGAGATTATATAAAGACGATCATTGTTCCCAGACGATGAATTGTAATAACTTATGTGACCTACAGTGTTTTTCTCTTTCACCACCATGGGGTTGAAATTTTTGTTTGAGTGTAGTAAAAAAGTGTTGAGAACGGTTGGATCCAGTTATATGAAAAGAGTGAGAAGGTTTTTGCTATGTCCAAACTTTAGTCCCTGGCCTTTATCTTCTTGTTTTAATGAACTAATTTGGTACAGCTTACATGTCCTAATATTTTTCTTCTTCAACTTTTCTGAAATGACCTTCTATCTAAACTTAAATCTCAAGGGCTTTTTCAGTGAGTGTCTATATAGACTATTTTTCTGCGAATCTGCACACCAGGTTTGCTTTTTCCCTGCACTGGATTGACATGAAACCAGATTGAGCGTAATGGGTAAATGTTTTTTCCCCTTAATTTTTGCTGGGATTCTGCACATAATGGGTACCATTCTGAGATGGAGCTCATTTCAAAATCATAAAAGAAAGCTTTTATCCCCTGTCAAGTTGTATAAATCCAGTACTTTTGGACATATGAAGAGCATTTTTGTAGAACTTCAGAATTCTCACAGCTATTTAACGTGATCACAGATCATTTGGCAGAATGAGAACTGCAAAAGAACGACTATTGCCAAAGTACATTAGTGGAGTGTGAGAAAGAAAAGATAGACAGCTTGGATAGTGAAAAACACTTATCCATGATGGAAGATGAGACTTGAACCCCGGAAAGAAGATCAGATTTTTTTTTATAGATTGGTTTATAATGTAAAAATACCTAATCTAGCTCAGTTTCTTTTCCTAGCACTTCATGCTCCAGCTAATGCATGCAACAGTTTTAGCTGAAAGACTAAAATCCGAATATAACACTTGAACAACTTAAATAATTCTGCATGTGTGTGTGCAGCTGACGTGCTGGCCCAGGCTCTGGACAACCTCCATACTGAGCTGATGAGTGAAGAGAGTCGAGGCCTGTTCATTCACTACGGAGGAGTGTGTGTGTTGCTGTCGGTGCTGCGGGCCAACCGCGGAGGGCTGCACCCACACATAGATATTCTGATGCAGCTCACAGGGCAGTCACGTAAGTAGTTGTGGTTTTTTGGATACACACCGTCAGACAAACCATAGTGTGGAACTCATCAAGCTCATGTGATGATGATGATGAGTCACTGAGGCTGACAAATAGCAGGTTTTTTTGACATGAAAGTAACTCATTTCACAAATTTAAAACTGAGATAATCACGAAATGGATCTGTATAATATACCTCAATTTTATATTCAACCTCAGTTTGAACATAGAAAAACGAGTGTGACATTTTAATCCCATTTTATTTTATTGTTTGGATTTTTCTCATCATTTGGCATTCTCTCATACAACTAGTTTTTAATCCATTGTTTTCTGTATGCAAGAATTAAATAAAAAGGAACATTAGACTTTAATGGCCAGAATTGTTTAATAAATGTTGACATTTAAAAATGCTTATGCTGTAGTTAACTTGTAATTTTTACAATACTCTATGGACTGTTGTTGACATAGGCATGCTGGTCCTTGCACATCTGGTAAAAGACAACAGGCGACAGTTTTATCATAAAAAATAACCAGAAAAAGAGACAGTGCCCCCCCATTGCTAAATGGGTTATGTCAGTATGTTTATGCTATAAAACAGGTGAAGATTAAAACCATCAGAACCGAATGTGCAAGTGTTACTGGTGAGAACACAGCACTCATTGACATATCACCACCACACTGTGTGCAGTTTTCACAGTTAATATAGTATGTTTTGATAGTGTGAAGCTCTTATTTCAGTATGTTCAGGTAATATTGTTCATTGTTATCATTTTGGATAAGATAATCATACTAAGAAGTTTAAATGAAAAGTCAAACTGTGACAGATTTTAGAGGTAAAAAGTCACTGCACTGAGAGTCCAAATCATGTCACATAATGTATTTAAAAGTTAAAAACATGCAACATATTCTTTGGTTTAGGAACTTTACAGTACTATAGCAACTTGTAAAGATTTTTTTAAATTCAAATTAGGAGATGAGACAACTAGTGCTGGTCCAAGCTGCCGCAGCAGCTCTCTAGTGACCCCAACAGAAAAAAAACCCTTTAAAAGCTGCTGCTGTGATCACTCTTCCATGTGAGATTTATAGACTGTCTTTACTATCACTATTTACTTTGATTTATACCAGTTCCTCCAACAGTATCACTCATTTCATCCCAGTATAAAAACCACATGTGAGAAGTAATGGTTAGTCTGAGCTCACATCAGTCATAAACAGTGGTCAGGCGATGGATTTGGAAGTTGAGGTCGTAAAAGTCTTGGAACTCCACCACCTCTTTGCCTTTTTTTTTTTTTTTAAGAGGAAGACAAAAGAGTTGATTGAGTCGGACGAGGAGGAGACAGCAGCTGCAGCACGTTTCCTTGGAAGTGTGAGTTCGGCAGGGTTATGAGCCGTATCATTTAAGACTGCTGTATGCTAATAGACAGCAGAGCCATATGCCAGAGGTGACTGGGGCCAGTTGTGTGTTTCAAGGGGACTGTAAGTCTAGTAAGACTTGCTAATTATGGTGTTTTACAAGCGGTAATGAGGGGAGACAGGAGAGGGGCGAGGAGGAGGGAGAGAGAGGCTTACACCTGAAGGTTGCCTGTAAAACAAAACAAAACAAAAGGGTCTAATTGTACACAACACACACATACACACAGGGTCCTGGTCATACCGCGACAGCAAGACTTTAATGTGTAAAGTAGAGTCACATGCTGTACCTGGTACACAACACATCTTGTAAAAAGCACCTTCATAGTTCACACAAAAGCACTCACATATACACAAACACACTTACTAGAAATGTTTTACTGGCTTTGACTGATGTCTAGTAAATAGTGGGTAGTACATTAACCACCAAATTGCTTCATACAGTATATCCAGCTTCCATGGTCACATATGGACCCACTTGCTGTGTGTGTGTGTTTGGTTTGCATTCTTTCCATGCTCACCACTGTGGAGAAGTGTGTGTCGTTATGTGTTTTGGTGGTGTTGCAGTAAAGAAAAGCTCTTGATGACCTGCTTGAATCACTTTAGACAGGGACTTTTTTACCCCTGCTGCTCACTGTGTGATGTTTCCACTGCACGTACAGTATGTATTCAACCTTCAAACCAACAAAGAATGGGTTCTTTTGAATCTGTATTTCTGTGTGTGGTGTGTGTGTGTGTCTGTCTGTTTCCATCTTTATCTCAAGGAGCCACATGTAAAACACATCAAATCAGTGGGTAGTGGTGCTGCACATGTTTGTTATGCTCCTGGTTTAAATTCGGCCTGAAGACAGACACAGGCCAGTTGTAAACATCTTTGTGACAATTATTTGATGATTTCAATAAACGATGAACCCTGTACTCCATCAGTTTTTCAACGATTCTCACTCTGGTCTGAAAATATTTGGTGTGTAAAATGAGGAAATTTGTCTTAATGAATAAGTTGTTTCAGACATTTTCTAATCTTAGTTTTCTCAGATGTGGGGATTTGCTTCTTCTCTATATGAAATTGAACATCTCCTGGTTATACACTGTTTAAGTTGAATCACTTTCAATGTTACCTTGCATTTACTATTTTCTCACATTTTGTCGCCTTAACTAGGACTTATATATTATACATTAATCTACCAATAATCTTATCAATTCATTGTTTTCTCCATAGAAATTCAGATAATACTGAAAAAGGCATACACACAAACACACACTCTTGTTTTATGACACAATAATTCCTTCAAATATTCATATTCAGTATTATTCAGATATTCAGTGTACAATATAAAACGGAGAAAAGCAGCACATGTTTAAACCTTGAGATGCTGGAACCAGAAACCAAAAAAAAAGATGGTTGATGGTTTGAAAGTAAAGTAAAGTGTTTTTTGTCAATCAGCTAATCAATTAACTAACAATTTTAACTGTTGTCTTAACAGATTAATCCCTTAATAGAAAGATAATCAGATAGAAACATAAACTCCTTTCACCTCACACATTTGTTGTACTGATGTTAAGCTTCAGATATGTGGCCTAGCTCACAGCCACGTTGTCTGTCATTAAGTTATACAATAGTTTGGATGACAGTGGACTTTAAAATATACCAAATGTGCAAGAAAAAATATAAAATATTGAAATTGTTCAAGGTCTTGACGTAACATCACATTTTCAAGCTTTTTAACTTTGAGATGAGGTGCTGTTTTTACTGGAACAGACTGACCAAACTATCCTATCCCTTTTTATCCTTCTCATATAATTGGATTCTACCCTTCCTTATCCTTTCTCATCTGAACCTGATCCCATTCCTCCGCGTCCAATCCTCTGCTGTGATTTGATGCCAGCAGGGCCGCTGTACCAGCCAAAAAAGTCCCTCTGTTGCTCAGATTGTATTCCCTCACCCTGGTGCGTGGTTTAAGACAGTGGGGAGTAAGTTTTTGAAGGAGCAGGAATGTAAGTTTAGCAGAAACAAATGTTTGTTTACCAGGAACCGACTAATTTTAGGACTTCATAAGGTCCACATTAGCTTTTATTAATGTAAAAAATGTGCAACTGACATCTGTGTGGATCAACGCTGTAGTCCTTCCCCTGTTTCATCTGTGTGTGTGTGTGTATGATTGTGTGTGTGTGAGAGGGGGATTATGGTTTAATGTAATGGAGGTCAGAGTTAACAAGGACAAATACAGTCATCACAGAGTCACTCTAACCTGCATCTGTGTCTCCGTCTCACTCAGTTTGATCATTAAAGTGTTTTCATGGTTTGTTTGTGGATTCATGTAGTTTTCATTCTTACCCAAATCCGGAAAGTATGGCAAGACTAAGTTGATCATTTCCACCTCTTCAGAAGTTCTAACACTGAGCACAAATATGCGTGTTGTTTTGATAATAAGCCGCTTTTCTTTGCTCTGCTTGTGTTTTTGTGTTTGTAGGCTACATAAATGCTTTCCTGCAGGCGTGTAGCTGTGAGGATTTTTTCCGAACAGCCTCCCAGCTTCTTAAAACCCCTCATCTGGAGCTGCCGTCGCTGGAAAAGTTCTCCATCCTTCTACAGAAGCTCTCCGGCATCAGGTAATTACAGTGACCCTTCATGCTGGTATCACATGTTGAATTCTTATTCTTTTTGCTTATTAGTTGTTTATTCTTTCAGATGCTCGTCTAATCTTTGCTTTTCTTTTCTTTTCTTTTTTTTCTTCTGATTTACTCAATAATTTCACCTCCTCAGAGCTGTAAAAATATTCAAATTCAACAGTAATTAATACAATTATGTGTGAATGTTTTGTGCTGCTTTGTTAATCACCTCATGCATTTTTATCTTCTGTGTCCGATTAAGTTAAAAACTTCACCATTGGTAGTTTATTCCCTGGACTCAGAAACACACTTGTGGTTTTCAAATACATCAAACGATAGAATAAAATGGAAAATTTCAAGTCTAATGTTTAACTTTTAGACCTGTTCAGGCAGGTGGTTTGACTGGTGACTGGCTCTTTCACACGTTTCATTGATTGTCTTTATACTGACAGGTGCTTGTGTTGTATTTCTTTGATCCTTACTTTTTTTTTTTTTGTCCAGGTCGAATCGACGTCTCTTTGAGCTGTCCTCCCTCCACCTCCAGATACGAGAGCTTCATCACAAAACCAACCCCGCACACACCTTCCTCTGCCTCAACCTCAAGTCCATACTCCAGAACCTCAAGTAACACAACATGTGTTTCTCTACATCGTGCTGGATTCAAGGTCCGACTCCCCAGTTGGGGTAAAGATTACTTGCCTCCATGATTTCAGCACGTCCGCTTGGTCTTTCATGTGCACTCAAACTGTAATTACCATATTTTCAACTACGCTTCATGGCAGCAGCTCTGTCCTGCTGTACCTCAAATAACATATGCAGACACACACTCGCGACTTATACAATGATATGTTTTTGAAGTTCTTTTGTTTGTCAGAAATTCTTTTTTTTTTTTTTTTTTTTTTTACAGTTGTGTGTGTTTGCACTTTGTGACCTGTTTTTGTGTTTCTCAATGCTAATCTGATGTCTTGTCTCTTTTCTGCGATGAAAAATGCTTGGTCTTAATGGGTGTCTCATGTGCTCAGAGGAAGCGAGGCTGTGACTGTGACTGTGAAGCTTTTTAATGGTAGTAAACAAAAAGAACCAAAGGACATTAAGGTTGGACAGCATGTGTAATGTTGAAATCCATATGTTTTGAATAAACTTGTCTTATTTGTTTGTTACAGATCATGAGTGGGATTGATGGGAGTAATGTTCTCAGTATGGGACACGCTGGTGGTGTTAGTTGATGGAGGAGATTGGAGGGACTGGAACAATTACGGCTCATATTTAAAACGTACTTGTTTAGAGCCACCCGGAAGTGCTCAGCTGGTCTGGATTTGAAAGTTGTGCATCCGCTTTTTTAAGAGCATTACAGCATCTGAAAGTAACTATGCAGGAGTTTATTTTCAGTTCATGTTTCGTCGAAAGTTGGTTTGATGAAAAATGTGTATCCCACCTCTCGCCCTATGTCAGCAGAGATTGCCTCCTGCTCCCCAGTGACCCTCCAGAGAATAAGTGGGGGAAAAAAATGGATGCTTGGGGTGGGAGCGCCTTGGGTAGTCAAGTGGTTACCACGCATGCCACGTAATGGCAGTGTCCCTGGTTGGATTCCAGCAAGGGGCCTTTGCTGAAGTCATTCCCCTCTCTCTCTCCCTGTTTCCTGTTCCTGTTCCTGCCTCTACGTAGAGCACCTGCCCCATGTGTTGAGGCTACAGTCCTCACTGCAGGCAACAGTTCAAATCCCGCGCCGAGTGGTCCTATTCTGCGTGTCATTGCCTCCCATTTCCTGTCTCTCTCTACTAACCTGTACAATAAAGGCAAAAAGCCCCAAAAATATACTTTTAAAAAAAGAATTGATCATTATTATGCTTATTGTCCAACTTGAACTGATTAATCGATAGATGATTTCTAGGACTTTTACTCAATTTCTCACTATGAATGCGGCCATTTTTTATTAATCAGTTTTTCATTTTTATGTTTGGTATGAGACTGCGTACACAGTAATGATTATACTCAAGATCAGTTTTGTAATTAACTACTAATTGATTGGATTTAATTGAATCAATGTTGAACAGGTAAAATCAAGATCTTAACTTTCTATGTAAGAACAGAGGTGAAAACTCTTCACCTTTTGGCCAAATTTGCCGTTTTGAGGTCGAAACAGGTCACTTGTGAAGATTTGTGTTGTTCCGAGGAGAATTGGTTTAATTTTAACTTAAGCGATACAAATCTTTGGTTTGGAGCACAGAATTCCAATTATGTGGTTTGGAGCCTTCAACTCATGTAAACCCAGAGAACCTCTGATGTGCGTCTTGAAGGGCGACCATGACAACAGCAAAACAACAAACAACAACTAAATGACAAATGGTTGGATATCTGCGAGCGCTAAGTCAGTGGTTTTCATGGCTGCTTGTTTACGTGGCAACAACGGACGTCTTAGTTTATTTGATATGCGTTTTTAATGGCAGAGTGCTATGGTAATACTCTGGTTCTTCCTTGGAAATAGCATTATTTTCAAATTTTTATTGAAGTAAAAAAAGAAATTCATATTTATGTTACTTGTTATTATGTAATTATGCATATAGACTAGATGTAAGCTTTTTATTAATTTGACTATTTACATATCTGATAGTGAAGAAATGAAGAAGCTACTATGAGCAGATTTCCAACATACTTTTTCATCTTGTTGTTGTCTTCTTGTTTTCGTCTTGTTTATGTATCCATCTCCCACTTCTATTGATACGTTTAGTGTTTTATGTAGGATTATTTTACCCCATAATGCTTTTTCCCCTGGATCCCATGAGCTGTGACAGGTTTTCTCTCTCTATGCAGTGTTCTCACCATTTTTACCTCTTACCTGTTTACAGGTTAAAATTGAGAAGAAGTAAAAGAAGCTTGGTTTCACTCAAGACAACCGTGTGTGACAGTTCATATTTAACAGAAACCACCTGCTGGAGAAAACATTCAAGAACAAAGATGTTTAAAAATGTTCTGCCAAACTAAATTCAACCTATTTCAGACATTTAAGTCAAAGTAAATTCTTTGAAGGATTGCAGACCCTTGGAAACTGTTTGCATCTGCAGGAGGCATTACAGTTGCAGTGTATTATTTCCACTGGTAGAAACAAGACGTGGTGGTATTGTAGTGAAATGTAAAAAGAAAAAGTCAAATGACCTTAGAAAATATGGAAATCAGATTAATTCACAGCATTGAACCCGCCTAAAACAAATTGAAACACTGATCACTGCATTTACAATACTTCTGGGCATTTTTTAAATGTTCTCTACTGTTTTTCCCCCCTTTGATCTGTTTCAGATCTTCTGAGTCATTGTTGTAATAAAGACAAGGCAGTAGATGATAGTTTATCCCATTTAATGATTAGTTATTCCAAATTGCTTTGGTTTTTTAACAGCTTAATTTATTACCTGACTGGCACCAGAACACGTGCTACAACAATGTTAACATTTCCCTTTTATATACAAAATGAACTGAAAACAATTTATTTTTAAAGCACTTTGAAAAATGATTGTGGTTTATGTAAATGAGTGGCATAGCTAGAGACCAAAAGGGGAATTCCCCCACCATCCTCCTGAGCAAATCACACTGATTAAGTTTTTATTTGCTTACTTTTTTCACTATTTTACTATCAGTAAAGAGACATAGATAGAGATGATTTCAAAGATAAAAGAGGGGAGCAGATTTTTCTGACAGTATTACGGAGGAGGAGAATATATGGCATTCCCATTGGATGGGATGTGAGATTTTTGTTGCATCTGGATGGTATCAAATGGAAACGTCTAGCTTTATGATCAACAGTGGAACACACTGCACAGCAGCAGAGTAACCATTCAGTGCTATGTTGAGCATTTTTCAACAAGCCACCCATGTGAGGCTACAAGTGTGCATTGAACCCTGACACGTTTTAACTTGAACACTGGTCCTTAACTTGGCCAAGTTGTTGGGTTAGAAAACACGCGAAAGTCATTAGAGTTATTAGGATGCATCCCCTGGGCACCAGAATGATCTGTACCAAATTTCAATGCAATCAGTCCAATATAATTGTTGTAAGATAGTTCTCTAAAAAAACAAAAATGTTAAGCTCTCTGCTGGAGGAAAAGTTAGGAGACCATCAAAGTCAGGGGGCTTCATCCTCTGGGAAACATTAACGCCTGCAAAAAATTTCATGGCAATCCTTTCAATGGTTTTCAAGATATTTCAGTCTGGACCAAAGCGGTGGACCAACAGACCGGCATTTCCATCCTTACACTTTGCTAACGTGGCTGAAAATCCTTTTCATATGTCTTTTATCACTTCAAGGCAGTTGTTGTGTGGTTAATAAAATCACTGTCAGGGTCATAGTTATCAACCATCATCAACTATGATTATCATCAACTATGATTATTATCAACGTAGATTGTACATCTCTTCTGCCTCTGAGCATATCAGCTCTTTGACTGAAATCTGGAGCTCAATTTGAAGCCACTTGTCACTTTCTGACTCCATCAACTTATTTGCTTTGGCAAAGCTGTAATTTTGGAGCCTTTTGGGAGTTGGATCATTTACTAGCTGAATGTCATAATGCTGCAATACTACTAAACAATCTCTGGTAAACGGACCACAGATCTGGAAACAGATCAATTATGAGCGTTATGAATCAAACTGTCCTGTGAACGGTTCCCAGAAGGAGCTGTGCTCAGTTTGAAATTATTTCAGTTACAAATAAATACGTGTCCAAAAGTCTCAAACCACCCCTGCATGATAATTTACTTATGCTGTTGATAAGTATGTCCACAAAGTCACATTTTCACCCAGAATACAGGTAACACAAACTTGTCAATGTGATGCAGAAGATTAAGGCAAAAACATGACTGAAACATGCTGAGAAATTGTGGAGACAGTGAAGATGGGGATTACAGTTTTTTTGAAGTTTTTAGAACTTTTTCGTGAGCTTAATCTACAAGCCAAAAGCGGGGAATTGATTTTGACACTGAAACAGATTTTGGGTGGAGTATCACTTTAACAGACCCTTAGTGCCTGTGTGCCTACTCCTGAAACTATGTACCGCTGATTTATTTACTTTCATGAATTCATTTAAGTCTGGTCTGCACTGCAGTCGGCACGCTGGTGTCTGCTCCATGTTCCCTAACACGTTTAACTCCGCCAGTCTACTCTGCACTGCATCATCCACACGAGTTTATACACTGGCTTTGATTTATGTTTGGGTCTTTTCAATGGACCAAATATTCTCAAAATTACCATAGTCCCCCAGCTCCAGTCTGGCTTGTAAACCTCATTAAACTGTTATTTGGTTGGGGGGAGCGGCTGGCAGAGCGAAACATTAGCGGTTCCACTTTAGCAGAACCATAAAGCCAAGTCAATCAGCGATTTGACATGGCAGACAAATGTATATTATTTCCACCAGCCGCAATATGCTGCTTGAGTAACACAATAAGCACTCATATGTTCTGGTAAATATACCTGACTGTAAATGAGGTAGCTATTGTGTTAAGGAGCTGTGAGTGGAAGCAGCTGTCAGAAGTGATTCATGATCGATGGGCCGGAATCCCGCTAGTTTCCAACTTCCAGTTTGTTTTCACTTCTTTTATTTTGCTTTTCTGTCATTAAGGAGGATTGCATTTAATGCTGGTTGTATGAAGCAGAAAAATATTATTTCAAAACTGTTAGCTGGTGATGTTTGTATATGATTATAAAATGTTTCCATCCACTTTTTATTTATTTATGGAAATGAATTATTTAGGAAATAGTGTTAACTGATTTTATTACTCAATACTATGTTTGGCAGTGAAAGGCTAAATTAGCACACCATCATTTCTTATGTTTATTGTACATTTAACAGTAGACTCAGATTTGTGATCCCTTGGCTCACCAGAAGTCCAAACAAGAAGTCCTGCTTTTATGGAGAATTGCGAGTGCAAGTATTTCTCAGAACAGGCCAGCTGTTTTCTCCTTCTCCCAATCCTTATGCTAAATTAACTAACTAAACTGCTTTCTGTCTCTAGCTCTGACCGTAAGAGGACATACTATGCACTTTCCAGGTCGATACTTTTTAATCTGGGGCTCTACCAGAATATCTTTGCATGATGTGCAGTTAAAAAAACTCCTTATTTCACTCATACTGGCCCTTTTTGTAGCCCCTCAGTTCAGCCTCTGTCTCCAACAGGCTTTTTCAGTTCCAGTCTCTTTAGGACCCACTCCCGATGACCTTACCTTGTTCTGATTAGCCAGCTCTTGGTTTCCCCTCAGAAGATGTTCAGTGTTTAAATAGGGCATGTCATCAAGCTATGAAACAAACTGTAGTAGCAGGATTTCTCTGTCTTTACTTAAAATATCAACTTCTCAAATATATCTGTACATGTTATTGCCAAAATAAGTGGATCTCTCAAAATGGAAAGAATCAAAAGTTTTCTGACTGTTTGTCGTTTACTGCTGGCAGTTACAAAAGAGTTTGGGACAGGTTTTCACAGCAATACAGAGCCACTAAATTCCCAAATCTCATCTAAGAATTAGAAGTAATTATCTAGTGTGCACAAGGTATTGATCTTGTACAAACAAGACACTTTAATATAAATACATATGTGTGAAATTTTCACCTCATTCATAAATTAAACTTATAATTATTCATAACTGTAGGCCTCAGTGACTCTGAATGTAGAAGACAAAAGGGCAAAATAGCACTTTGAATGTTTCAGTAAAATAACATTAAACAAATGTAATAGTACCTGTCTAGTTTTACCACAACAGTAATTATACTGAGTCTGCTGAGACTGCATTCACACTGGACAGGCTGTGTGTAAGTCCCCGAATAATCAGGATGTTTATAGCTGAGCTAGGATGATCATTCCAAAGCATTAATGATATGAATTATTAACAAAGGTTAAAACGTTTCATGCTTTCAGATACAGTAAGTCATCAGATCTGCAGTTATAAATTGTTAGAAGTCAAAGGGTTAGTGTTTCACATGTTCCAAGTCATCAGGTCTGCAGTTGTATTTAATGAGTCACTAATGAAAATAATTAAAGTCTTCAGTTATACATGTCAATAAACTGTTAATGGATGGGTCTTTGTCTGGATGCCTGCAGGCCTTTCTTTCTTTCTGTCTGTCTCTCTTTCTTTCTTCCTTTATGTGGAAGAGCAGCAATCATTTCATTGTATCCAAGGTGAACATAAAACTTGATGAGCTGAGCTCTCTCCATTATATGGTGGCTCTGTGCATCAAATTGGCAGGCTCATGCATTTTAGTAAATAATCTCATGCACAGGATCCATCTCTTGTGCACCTAAAGTGATACCTTGTTCAAATAAGTATCAAAATATTCATAGAAACGTCTTAAACCACTTAACACACGCCCCTGTTTTTTATGTTGTTAGCCTAAACGACATGCCCAAGTTGTGAGCAGCACAGATCCCACATAGTTTGAGACTCAGAGATGTGTCTGGTATCATTGGAAAGGAAACACTCTCAGGAGTCTTGTAAAAGTGTCTGTGTGATTCTGTGACTTACTGACAAAGAGTGGCAGAGTTTACAATGATGGGGTTGTTTACTCGCCAATAGGTTTGCCTTTACAATGACATGTGTACAGACATTCAGGGACATCTCAGCAGGATATAGACACAATGAGGCCACAGCCACAGGTCGTGGCTTCATGCAGTCCAAATTTGGAGTCAAAAGACCAAAAGATGAATTTTTCAGAATTATTTTTCAACAGGTATGTCCATGCGTTTTCCTCAGGTCCTTTGTGGAGACTCCAAATGGACACTTGGTTAGCAAAGCTGTATAACCACAATCAAACAACTATAACTTCACATCCCCTTTGCCTACAATCAAAATCTTGGTCTCTAATGAAAGCTGACGCCATATTATTATTATTATTATTAATATTATTATTATTATTATTATTATTACAACCATATTTTTTTGTTTAGCCATATCTATCTATCTATTTATCTGTTTATTTTGGTATAAGTCATATGTCAAGTCGAAGAAGAACCAACCGTGTACCAAAATGCCGAGTGCGTAATGATATATGGTTCAACTCACTAATAGCTTAGGGTCATACACCGTTGGAAACCTCTGACTATTGGCTAAAAGGTTATCAACTTCATTTCACCGAATATTTCCATAGGCTAGAACAGCAGTCAATCAAAGCCATGTCGTCATTGTTGTCGGTCACATGTCCTCATTGGCTTTGGAGACATGTACTGCCTAATCCTAAACACCGATTGGCTTGTGTGTGGTGTCGTCAGAAGCAGAAGAGGCTCACGGTCGTAAACATCTAGTCACGTGTACTCTGAGATAGACTTGCAGGTCAGGAAATGACGTAAACGGACCGTATGTGGTTTGTTATTTGTGTTATTATGTTACGTGTTGGACTAAATACATGGACATATTGAGGAAAGTATTTCGGTTTTATGGAAACGGATTTCATATTTCACAAGAATGGATATTTGGCGAGCTGTACAGAAAGTGCTGAGTCATAAGATGATCGTTGTGGATAAAGGGAAGACTTTGAAGGTATGTAGGCATTATAGCTTTTCTTACTTAGCTCAGGGGCTAGCCGAGCTAATCGCTAATACTATTACGGCTGTGAGCAACCTTATAAGTCGTGAGTGGTCTTGAATGAATCAGAACAATCTAAGCTTTCCAACGATGTACGGCATGAATATATATGTTTAAGGGTTGGTGTTTAAAACATCCAGAAGAACTTGTGGCTACCTCCTAACATCCGTCCCGTCCCGTAGACGGAACAGCGTGCGTTAAGTGGTTAAACCACTCCTGTAGTATCATTTTCTGTCTTTTCTGTCAATCAGTATGTTCCAAACACGAAACACACAAAATGGGGCTTCAGAACACTGCTTCTGTGCCTCATGCAAGATCTTTTCACGCTCACAGCCGGGGCCTGTGCAATGTTTTGCGCACACTACAATGACTGCTTCTTGCTCTAATTTTCAGGAGGCCCACTTTTCATATGCAAAGGAATTCTCCTATTATGATTTCTGAAAGTCTGTCCAACATGGCAGCTTTAGAAAGTAGCTGTTGCTGATTGTTTTGCAGGGCTGGCAATCTATTTTGACAGTTTTTGAAGAATACACCACAAGAATATTGCCTTAAAATCTTCCCCTAAAATTCATTTAGCTTTGTTCTTATGTTAATGTTTTGCATTTAGAGTCCAAGGAGGGCAAAATGAGCAAATATGAACATATATAAAGTGAAATTATGTAAATAAATAAAGTGCATTGTGTGCAGATGTTTTCTAACGTGGTTCAGTGGAATTTTCTTTAAAGGGCAGTTTCAACATTTTACTGGAGTTGATTAATTGCTGTTGAAAGCATTGTACTGATTGCAAACACTGTTTATCCTGTCCTGCACTCCAGACAGACACCACATTATGATCCAAATAGATCAAAGAAATTACACCTGACTGAGGGGACATTGAGGGGGCATTACTAGTGCTCCGGCTGTTTGATGTGTCGGCAGGTGACTGACAGGGATGAGTGTGTGCATGTAGTGGTTGTGTTAAAGGGGAAGAGGTTGCTGACTGGCAGATGTTTAATGATCCTTCTGGTTGGCACTCCTTCCCCTGGGAGGCTCTTTATGACTTCTTGCTCTTCATTTAAAAGCAAGCCAAGCACTAAAGATGCAAAAAAAAACAAAAAAAACCCTGAAGACACACAGACTTATGCATACATGTGTGTGCCTACTGCATGTAGGTGCGTTAACAGATTTAAAGGCTCTCCAAGTGGAAATGATTATTTTGGCAATTTTGAGTGTTTGAAACCTGATGAGAGAGAAAGACCTCTGTGTTGCCCCGATGCCCCAGAGCAGCAGCAGCGTTTCCACTGCCAGACAGATATTTTCTTAAACCATCTTAAGATCCCAAGCCAACACATGCACACCTAATCATTTAGCTAAGGCCATGGGAATCCTGCCACAAATACACACCCAGGCACAGCGAAATGATAATAGAGATGTGAGCGGAGGTGACAGCTGACTCTGTTGTGGCTGATGTCATGTTGGTAGAGAGATGGTCTTTAAAAAGATAAGTATTTGCAGTAGGATTTACTCAAGTGTTGTCCATAATAACATTTCCTCCAGCTTGTGAGAACGGTTTGTTGAAAATGTTAATCAGGTTGCATCGTTTACTAATCCGCAGTGGTGGAAAGCAACTTAGTGCATTTACTTTGTGGCAGAAAGGGGATAAAGGAAAAGAGCAGCATTGCCCTTTATCACTTAGAAGGAAAGGAGAGGAGATAAATGAGGCACACCTGTGAGTGGGGAAGGGAAAAACTAACAAAAGCAACATGGAGGAGAACAGAGAGGAGTGAGAGTGACATAAAGAGGATAAGCTAAACTAAAACATTTAATCCAGTTTGTGGGCAACCTACCTAACCTCTTGATAGAAAAGTATTGATTTACATAAAAGAAAAATAGTGGCAGTGGTGCTAAAGAATGTGGTGGATTTTCCTTGATTACCCTCAACAGCCATGGACTGAGGAAGTGTGCTGATCCCTGGAGCTGGTTTGAGATGAAAGTTGGTCTGTCTTCCCTCTGATCTGCTCGGAAGCTGTTCCTAGCCTGGGTTGGATCTCCAGAAAGTGAAGATAAGTGCTAAATCTCCCTTGCTGTAACTCTCCAGGCATCTCCTACTCTCTCCTTTTCAACCCTCACCCCCCTTAAGCAAATTCAACATACTCCTCTGCCCCCTCCAAACCACAAAAAAAAAAAAAAAGACTGTATATATTTTATTATAAACTCTATGTATGATTTACCTCCATGTTCACTTCTGTGCTTTTCATTGATGTCAGTGTGCATGGAATTGGCCCAGGTTTCCAAGCTGAAGCACAGAGTTATGAGACCATGTTTTGGTCTCAATAAAATTAGGTAGAGTAATAGTGAGACACACAAAAATAACAATAACAAGATCTTATGTATAAAGTAACCTTCATACAAATAATGCTTTATCGTAAGGAGAAACAAGTGGTTCTGATTCCCGAAGTCTCTCTTGCAGTAGCAAGCCAGTGAGAGACATTAAAAGTGCATTTGAGGATGAAAACTAATGCTTCAATGAAGTTAGTATTTTTCCAATGAAATTACCTCTAATGAGATGAACCATCTAGTTAATATGTCACATGTAATGACCCATAATTAAATGATGGAGGTTTGAATGAACTGGAAAATGTTGTGTTTAGCAATTTTCTATTCAGTGTCTTTAAGCCATTAACCCACCCCATCAGCATCTGCTGTAATGGCTGACAAATACCGGTCTGTGGTGCACCACTGCAGTATATGAGATCATGCGCCATTCTTTATCAGTTTTGCTCACCTTTGACGTGATGCACATAATGTAATCTGATTACATTTTTATTTAGCCTATTATACAGGTTGTGATATGGGAGGAGCTTAAAGAGTGAAATAAAAAAAAGCATTTTTAGTTTTAATCCTGTCTCCTTTGTTTATAATTACATGATTTCACTCTCAAGTGAGATAAATATAAATGTATGTCCAAAAACTACTTTTTTCATATATCTATATCAAAATACCTCTGTATTCTCCTCTTGTAAAACATTAGAACATTTTAACTACTCATCCTGCACCTGGGAATGTATACATAGATTTGTCCAATCAAATGTGAGTTTTTAATTTACTTAAATTCTAATGGTTTCATCCCTTTTTGGAGGGTGTTTCATTTATTCGTCATCTTTTGAATCAGTGTTGCATTTTATTTATAGTATTTGCATAACTGGAACTTTGTAGCCAGCAGCATTGCTCTCAGGATGTCAGTGTGTTGGTTGATCAGTCTCTGTGATTGAAAGGCCGTAACAATTGCTTCTATTATTGATTTCTTGACTAATGATTTAGTTGTCTGGTCTAAAAAAAATATGAAAATTGTCGATTTCCCACAAATCCAAGGTAATGTCTTCAGATATCTTCTTTCATCCTGAGCAACAGTCCACAACTCAAAGATATTCAGTCAACAATCATAGATGGATAAAGAAACCAGAAAATCAACATATTAAATAAGAATAGTTCAATTAGTTTTTGTTGATGGACAGTCTTGGTCCTCAGAGAATGAATTCTTCAGACTCTGACTTTTCCTTTAGTGCCACCATGAGGTTGACATTTATGACTTTCAGACAAATCAAAAACTATGATGTGTCCCATGTTGCCCTCAGCGTGTTTGCATTTTAAATGAAATACCTTTCATCACTACTTGTGCTATCTTTAGTCCCTCGGGCAGTTTGTACCACACGCTAAAGACTCCTGATGGGTCAATCCAAACTTAATAGTGTATTATAGCTTCTCACTCTTCTCAAACACCAAGCCATGGTTTGCCATACATCTTTATTAAAGTATACATTATGTACAATAATAAGTTATATATACAGTTACACTTTGGTTTTGTGATGAGACTGTGTCTGTTTCTACATGTTCTACTATAATGTATGTGCTACTGAGGTAAGTAATTCATGTTTGGCTTCTGTATATCATCCTATCAGCACAGCATATGTCAGACAAGATTCTGCCTGTCTGAAAACAGGGCTGGGGTCCATTTCATTTCAATTCAATCCAACAATTAGATTATTTACAAAAGTCCAACAGCATTAAAAGATCATAAAAAATAACTAGTTCAACCTGTTTTGAATTGAATTGGATTTGATGAAGACAACCCTGCTCTAAGAAGGCACATTATTTCAAATGTGAGCGTTTTATTTGCCTTGACACAAGATGTTAAGTAATAAAAATATGAATACATGCCTGATAAACATGCACGTTTATTAATTTAAAGTACCAGAGTCCAGCCCCAGAGTTTGCAATGTAAGATGTGAATAAGAAAGCTTTAGAAAAGGGAATTTGGCAGCAGATGGTGTGTTTGATTCTGTGCAGAGTGGTCATGGGACATTATGCTGACAACATCAAGCATCAGATAAAGATCATTCCTATTCCCAAAAAACTAGATCAAAGCCGTTCTTGGCATTGCTTGATAAAGTTGAACTTTTAGAGCTTACTGCTGAGTTTCAGGGTTAACTGCTTGAGAAACCAGGATCTTGACCTTTTAACATTTATCTGTTAACCATGGTTATGGATTTAAAATTAGCATAATTTTGACACTCACAAAATGTAACTTCATTCGGAGCTACTGTCTACCTCGGTACATACAACTGGTGTCTGCTGCTTTACGGAAGTGGACAACTGTGGCTACATATTGTTCTCATTTGCCATATTGGTCCCATAGGGGAGAGGGGAGCTCAAATCCTGTCTGAGCATGACTGAGCCAACCACAAACGCTGAGCAAGATCAGACATTATAGTATCACCGCAGCGCTGCTTCCACCGCGACCGACTGCATTCTTGCTCCGTTCACAGTGCAGCAACCCCGGGGGCAGTTAGTCATGCCCCTGCCGTGGCATCTCTCCTTTTAATTCAGGGTTTTACAGCTTTTCCACTGGGCTTTCAGTGGTTAAGTGGCCCTAAATGCTTAATTGGGTGCTGGAAATCACAGGCACTTTGCACCCGCTCTGTAAACCACAACACTTCAGCCTATTAGAGGCCCGGGGAGCCACACGCCAAATAATTAGGGCTGGCGGCAGCACTAGACCACAGCACTGGGGTAAAAGGGGAAGAAGAGGGGGAGAGGAAGAGTTGTGAGGGGGTCACAGACTGGGTCACTACTGTGGAAGTAGTTGCAGTAAGAGAGTGTACTGGTCTGTGTGTGTGTGTGTGTGGAAGCTATGGAAGTGGATTTACACGTGTGTTTAGGCATGCTGTGTTCACGTGTGTACGGTTGGTTGAACTTTTCTATAAACCTCATCTGTTTGTGATGAGTGTTTCCACACTTCACACACACACCTGTGTTAATCAAGAGGCATGTCTGAGTTGGGGTCACACAACGTTAAAAAAAAAAAAAAAGATGTTGCAGACATTTTGGTCACAAAGGTGTTGATAAAAACCTGCACAGTGTCTTAATTTAAAGAAATTATAATACTGTTCCCTGGTTGTGTGTTTGCTGGTAAACATCATGATTCAGCAAGAGACACTGAGGCGTCACTAAACACTAGTTAACAAGCAGTGTTTACCAGAGGTAAGCTTAGATGAATGATGTTTTAGCATTTCCAGCTGAGCATAATGACTGCATTTTTAGAAGGGAGCTCATGTCTGCTGTCTCTCCTGTATGATGATAACACAGCCAAAGGTGCAGTTATGAATGTTAACTGATGTTGTGGTCAAATTGGGTCACTTTCATTTCACAAACACAAACATCTGGCTTTGTTTGCAGATCAGAGGATTCAGCGAGAGTGATCTTCAGTTCAGCAAACTATTGAAATGTCCTTATCTACTCACCATTTAAAAAAAAAAAAAAAAAAATAGCATGAGGCATTTCGTATCAAACCCTTTGAAAACAGACAGAAAAGCTGTTGCGTCCAGCGCACACTTCATCCATGTTAAATTCTTAAACATTTGAGAAAGACAAAAGTCTAATAGAAAGAAATTCTGCTTATTATATAATGTAACTGAACAAGCCAACTACAGATGAAATGAATCTGAGGTATTGGATTTCTGTCTTTCTCAAACTCTATTTTGGTACTTTAGAGACAAAAATTTAAAACCAAAGAAAATATTTTGGATTAGCTTCTTAACGGGGAAAACCCATGATAGAAAAACAAGTCTGTGTCCAGAGAGGTCCACTGACATTCTTCATGTGATGGTGGTGATGTGTATACTGTATTATGTGCTGTCCTCCTTGTCAGAGCAGTATCTGTCCCAACATACATGTATACTCAGAAGTCTCTGCTCCACCACATATTTAGACACTGGCACAGCGTTGGGAGGGGGACGGGCAAGGGGACGTGCAAACCAACTGGCTGTGAAAACTGCTGATTCCCTGCCGTCCGCCTGCTGCCGCCACCTCATTGCTGCCCAGCACGTCTGAGCAGAGCGACTCGACGGCATCCAGCCTCTCGATCTGTACCAGGCGGGTCAGGAGGTCGGGGATGCTGTAGCCCGCCGTGCTCACCCTCTCAAAGAGCTGCAGGCCGTCGCTCATGCCACCGATCTCGTCGCGTTTCAGGCCGAAGCTCTCGGCCAGGTGTCTCCACGTCTTCACCACGGCCGCCTCGCTGCTGTAGGAGGAGCTCAGCATGCGGCTGGCCTTCTCCAGGCAGTCGAAGGGAAGCTCTGTGGGGCTCAGGCCTGGAGAGAGACGAGAGGATCACACATTAACAGGATTTAAATCAAGTTCATTTTTTGTCCTTTGGTCGCCCTAATATGTATTACAATTCATACTGATTCACACTTTCATTCAAGGCATCATTTTATACCTATCTAGTTCCTGTATTCTTATTTATATTTTGTCTTTGTTCTATCTTAATCTGCTTTGCTGCTGCGATGACCCAGTTTTCTTTCAGCAATGTTTGGTTGTATCTTAAAAAAGAAAAAAGATCTGTGGTCTGTGATCATCTGTGGGCATTGGAAAGAAGTTATTTATCAAACAACACACATGCATGCACACACCTTCACTTCCTAAGTCTCTTAGTCATGGATTAAGTCTGAATCTTGTTTACTTGAAAAACAAGACCATGGAGTAAGGTAATGACTTCTTTTCAATGCTCTTTCATTTCCTCAAGCAATTCTATTCAACACAGTTCATAAAAAGGGAAAGAAGTGAAATGCGCCCACAGTACTGGCATAAATCAATTCTTTATTCTATATTTGTAAAGACCCCTGGTGTGTTGGATATTTTCTCCTGTTTGAGAGACTTACCCTCTGTCACATTGCACGCTCTGGCATACAGATCCAGGATCTTTTTCCTTCGACTCTGTAGCATCTGTGTGGAGAAAAAAGAAGTACAGTTCTATTTCCAGATGATACTGAACTGAAGATCTGTTCATAATCATATTTTTTTTAACTGTAGTTAACATCTATAAAGGTCCAATCTTCCTACCCCTGGGGTTTTATTGTTGTTGTTGATTGCGGTCACACTGCTGGCAATGTGGTTGACATTGCCAATGTGGTTGGGGCTCTGGACATTATTGGTCGGGCTGGCAGTAATGTTGGGGGTCCCGTTGCAGGCACGTTCGCGGTCCAAGAGGCCCAGAGAGAGCAGGCAGAGGTCAGGCTTGTTGCCCAGATTGACGAGGCACAGGTTGGGGTTGGGGTTAGTGGTTTCGGCTGATCCTTGCTTCTCCAACGCTGCCTCCTCATCGCTGTCCATGCTACGGCTCAGAAGCTGCTCGTTCTCTGACGATGCGTCATTTTCACTGCACACACACATATTTTGATGATATTCACATGTGCACATATTCACTGGCATCACATAAAGAGCTTAATGCACACAGTCTCTTGCCAAGAAGAGCTTATGCTGAACAGTGGTTCATAAAACGTTTGGTCGAGCTATCTGACAGACCTAAGCTCGATCCACCTGTGGGCTTAGTGGTGGGTCATGGTTTTTTTTGCATACTGTTTTCCATTACAATGTTTGTTAGTACTCAACATTTCAGTGTCCAAGGGCTTCAAATACTGCACTCAATAATGTTAATGTTAAACATTCATGCCAAGCGTTAGATAAAAAGATTGGTATGACTCTCACATACAGCCACACCTAACACACTCTTTTAGCCTACCAGCACCTCTAAAGTTTACTTAAGAGGGTATACTTGTGTTTGACACAGGGTTATGTGCGGGACTCTTTGTTGGCTGGGTGCAGTTATGTGAGCTTTAGAGTTGCTGGTAGGCAAGATTTTGCAAGGCTATAGCTGTTTCTCCTTGTTTATAGTCTTTATGTGAAGTACAGCTATCGGCTGCTGGCTGTAGCCTTACATTGAATGGACAGATTTGAAAGTGGCACCTCAAACTCTCATCAGAAAAGTCAATGTGCACATACCCTAAAATGTTGAATGTTGTTAAACTCCTTTTAAACAGAGAGAAACCTTTTATGCAGTCACAAGAAGCGCTGTACACTTAGAAGAATGTTACTGGCACTTGTTTCGCACTTTTTTTTTAAAGTGCAAAGTATTTCAGTTTATTCTCAGTAGAAAGATGACATCACGGTGCAACATGCCCATAACTGCACAGATACAGGCAACGCAAAACAAAGCAACTACAAACTATGATGTAAATCTTATCTCTTACTGTTCTCTGCTTTACACCCAGACACATACATGCTCTTATGTTGATCAGAATCCCACCACAGTGTTTATTGTGCACTGCATGATGTTATACTACATAATAATTAAAGGCATTAATTACAGCTAATGCCATGTCTGTCCAAACTTAACAGGACATGTGACAAATGAAAACTGGAGAAGCATACTGTTGTTGTTGTTGTTGCCGTAGCTGCTGATGTTTCTAAGGAGTTCCTGTGATTGACTGAAATAGCCCCGCGTTTTACAACATGATACCATGTAATATCACATTATTACCCGTCCTCTCCCTCTCTGTGCCTGTGCTGGATTTTCTCGCAAAAAAGCACCTTGTTGACAGAGATGCTCACAGAATGCCATTGTTTCACAGTCCCACGCTCTTATCCTGAACACACACACAAATCGGCATTGTTTCCCAGACATCTAACACCCACTCTGGCAGCTTAAAGCAGTGAGTTAGCACATCTTTTGGCATGCTGCTATACCACACTATTTATTGCTATTGATGTTGAGGAGTGTGTGCGTGCATGTTTATCTAATCTGTTCTTAAATTTACACCCCCTCCATATATTTGAACAGTGTATCAATCTAAACATGTGCGCTACAGGCATTGAAACATTTGCACACAATGGCTCTTGGTAGGTTTGTGCTATATGCTTTCACTGCACATTAGTGTCTATAAAGCAGCAGTATCCGTTCATAGAGGATGAGATGTATGCAGATAGACGAAGGTGAGCAAACTATCGTCCTTTTGTTGTCTACCAGGATGTGCTTTCACCTGGTGGTGGTTTTAGGTGAAGCCTGGAATAAATACCCCTATCCACCCTGACAGCTACCCCCCTCCCTCCCCCACATCCATCTTTGTGTTTGCTAGGCTTCAGGGCTCATCTGTCCTACCTCAGCCCCCATTCCCCCTTAAAAAAAAAAACCTCACCCCTCTGCCTTTTCCAAAGCCACATAATGACTTTCTGCTTCATTAAACAGAAAAAAAAAAAACTCGAGCGAGCTTGGGTTTTTTTGCTTTTTGTTTTGTTTCCTTTTTCATGACACACACACACACACACACACACACACACACACACACACACACACACACACACACACACACACACACACACACACACACAGGAACATCAAAAAAAAAAAAAGGCCAGCAGCATAGATACTACTACTGCAGTGACTTGTTCTGTGGTGGCTTAATTACATGCAGATGCTGAAAAAATTACAAAAGGCTCTTTTTGTTGTGTAGAGTCTCTGTGACGCCACATACAAATGCACGCGCACACGCACACTAAAAGATAAAGACGATAAATATTGTACTCATCACTATGAACAATAGTGTGTGAAAAAGTATGCTGATCCTCGCTAGCAACAATAAGATAACTATATTCTATCATCACCAGCCCACCAGACCAGATCTCAGGACTGAAATACTGGATTTGGTAATGCCGCCATCCTCCACTTTACACCTTTTTATAAATGAATCAACTTTTAACCTCAAATGCATACAGTATGTACAGTATGTGTGTACTTTTGTTTATCTGAGTGGTTGTTTTCTTTCCACCTGCTGGACTCAGGTCTGTTTTTTCAAACAAAATCTTGATCTCAGTGAGATTACCTGATTAAATAAAGGTTATATAAAGATCAGGATACAGGAGGTTTGGATCCACCTTCCCATTCACTTGAATGAGAAAGTATGTCTTAACTTTTCATTGGCACTGTTAACAGTATAATTGTCACCTAAAGATTCATTACATCATCAGTCACCATAACACACACATACACAACAATTATGTGAGTATATGCAATAATTTCAACACATAACCCAAGTTCATATAGTTCACAAAACACTAAATAATATCAATTTTAGGTGTTGAAATGCTGGTGGATGAAATTGATACTGTGGTAAAAATGTGGTGCAATCTGGAAAATTGTGAGGAAAACAAACTTAGCAGACGCCTTTGTGCAGCAGCAGTGTTATGGAAAAGTTATTCTGCATTGATGACAAAAAAAAGGGAAATTGCAAAAAATCAAGCCACACTGCTTTTTTCAATGCACAAAAGTTTAAAAAGCCTTTACTACAGTGACTAAAAACTAGACTATGTATTCTGAATGAACCTTTTCGTAATCTCGACACTCTCAAGACCCTAACCCTTCAAACCTCACCCATCACCTGTTGTAATCAATCAAGGTTTGTAGCTTCTATTTCAAATCTTGTTTTGAGTCCCTCTGGTTTTGTACAGTCAGTGAGGCATTAGTGCTTGATGTCACTTGTTTCCCAGGGATGCATTTTATTCCTCTAAGCTGTCTACATGTAACCATAAACCACTGAGAATCCATCTGTCAACTGTGATTTGCTCAGCTGAGGAGCAGTGGTGCGGTGCAGTTGGTCAGTGAATCAGAAGTGTCTCTCACCTTTTCACCGTCTTCTGAGGGGGAGCTTTCAGTTTGTCAAACTCATCTTTCTCTGAATAGATCACAACGTTGTCTGAGGGAGAAAAAGACAGGACATAGAACATAGATCTTGTTTTAATCACGAACACAGAATACAGCAAACAGAGAGAAAAGTCAATCATGATTTAAAGCGACACTGTGTCACTTTTGGATGAACAGCGCCCACTGTGGTTGTAAATGGCAATTACATGATCATTGAATTCCCCCCCTTTTCTCTTGACTCTTGTGTATGTTGCTCTCATTTTAATTATCAGAAAATGCATACGTCCTGCAACACTTTTCTTCCAAAACACATTTTGAGCATCATGCAAAAAGACACTATTCTAAATTTTATACATAGAAATGTGGACACTCATGGTGGGTTAAAGTACAGTGAGGCAAAATTAAAGACATGAATTCAGAAAATATCTTAAAA
The DNA here is from genome assembly GCF_027409825.1 of Scomber japonicus. Lineage (NCBI taxonomy): Eukaryota > Metazoa > Chordata > Actinopteri > Scombriformes > Scombridae > Scomber > Scomber japonicus. The sequence goes on from NC_070588.1 coordinate 13,373,645, forward strand.
TCAATGCTGTAGGCTCTTGTGTGATCTTTTGTGATGAAGCAAGGACGCATTAGGTCTATGTTATATAACTAAAGTTGGCATTAGTTATAGTTTAGAACCGATTCCTGAGGCTAAAAGGACGTGTAACGCAAATGGAGGGACGATGTATAAAATGATTACAGTGACTTATGTGGAATTACACTTACATCATGGACACCCATAGGGATAGACAGCGTAATCAGAGAATACCTAAGTGGAACAAATTCCGTTTGTGTGTGTTTTTGAATTTAAACGTCTGTATCTTTCATCTCCTAGTCTTATTAAGTCAGTGTCTACATGAGTGACAGCTAGCTCCGGTAGAGCTCTGAGCAATGTGCTGCTCTCCTACATAAACACACCATTCATCAAAAATACCTTACTCCATACACACACATGCACACACACATTTACGGTAACCCGACATTAAGTAACAATGCAGAAATGTATTTTTTCATTATACTCTAAGTACTTAATCTTGTTTTTTTAGTTATTATATTATTAAGTTAGCAACCTTGTTGTGACACATAATGTGTCTGCAACCACAGATACTGTGTGTGTGTGTGTGTGTGTGTGTGTGTGTGTGTGTGTGTGTTAGTGTTCTTGTCCACACCACATGTAAGTTGTTAGTCAGTCAGTCTGGAAATGAAATTGAACAGAGCATCATTGTCAGAAGAAATGGCGCCTAAAGCAACGTATGGCTTTAGCTTTGGAAGCTTCACATTCCACCATGATGTCCTCATCATACTGCAGGTCTGTCAGCTTACACACACACACACACACACACACACACACACACACACAAACTAGAGTGCACAAGCGCTTGCATTTGCACATATTATGCCACAAAGCATAAATATGCGCATACATACTCAACTGAGCCAAAGCTGTATTAACATTTAGATTAGACGCGGCTTTATGATGTGATACAATTGTATTTACATTACATATTCAATATAGACTTTTACTGTTTACTGCTTTGGTTGTCATTTTGCTGTCTTAACGTAACCAGAGTTCAAGTGTCCTATAATTCATGTAAAGATGCTGTTCCTGGAAATCTTCTACCCTGTTTCTCAAGGAAACTCTTTTTTTGGGGGGGTCACGAAATATCCGCACAAAATGATCAGCAATTTGCAGCTGCATCAAAAAATCATTATCAGCTGAGCCATGAGCTCTACAGGAAAGTGTTAGATAATGCTTTTGGTAGATGTAGGCTTGTCCACAGATGGCCCACAAGTTTTGGGTTTAGAAAATAAACTAATCATGCAGTTACCGGAACAAAGATTACAAAAGATTTTGCCGCAGGATTGTGTTCCTCTTATACTGTAGCTGCTGGGTGGTATCTGTTCATTTTACTACTGACTATGGAGCTTTGACACTGTGTTGCAGTGATAATTCTGGAGTTGTTTTACAGCCGTTAAAGCTAAGGGTAGTATAACTAATTATAGTTTGAATTGTCACTATAATTATACAGCTTTGTTTGTGTGTATTTCTAAGTTTGATTTGACTTCAGCTACAGTTTAAACTGCATCTGTTGCATATTTTGGAGGCTATCCTTTAGAAACTGCAATGCGTGAGTGAAGTTTATGGAAACATGGTAATGATCAGTTAGCTGTTTATTTTTACAGATATGAAAACACTGAGGAGAAAAAGAAGAAAAAACAGATGGCCTACATAGAAACAAATAATAATGTCGCTAAATTATTGTTTGTTCATGCTTTACTTTGTTTCTGCATATCACATTGTGTTCCAAGATAGAAGAAACTATTTAATTACAACTGTTTAATTACAAAATAATCTTGCAATATGTACTCAGTATGATCTAAATAAAGTAACACAGTATTTACAGCTTTATTTACTCTCAAGTACTGTTGACTTCTATCGTCCAAGTTTGCTTCACGATGAAAAAACCATTTGTATCCAACAATTTCATGTGTGGTCTTCTTGAAGATCAAAGTCTTTAAATTGTTTTTTCTGCTTCCTTTAGTCTGCAGCTCAAAATGTGACCTTTTTGTAGTATCATGTTTTTTTGATTTAATATCATAACTAACCTTTCATAAACATCATATCATAACTAGCCTGTTTTTAAAAACCTGGATATAAGCACATACCCCAGTTTTGAGAAAGAATTAAAAAATAGAGTAGAAACTGTGAAATTTTGAAACCTTCTCGCAGGTGTGTTGTTGAATAGTCAGAAAAAACAAAGGAAATTCGAATAAATGATGCACACTCATACCATGTAATGCACAAGTCTGACAATATTAAGAGAACGAATGAGATAAATGAATTTGCCACACTTGTCTTCCATTCATTAGAAACCCAGGCACAGTCAAAAAGCCAAATGTGTTCATCCTCAACTGCTGAGGTAAATAAAATGGATTAGAAGTGACGGAGAGGCAGGATGTGGAGGACTCTAACACATGTCTGCACACATGTGATGAGGATCATGGATGAAATTAGAATCATGTATGCAAAGATATGACTCACAAATAACTTATGTTTCATGTAAACAAATCACAATCAGAATATGATCAAAGCCAGAATACAGACACACTGTTTGCTGTTAAATAATCCAAATTACGAAGCCAGATTTTAAAGCAGTTCAGTGAGACTCACAACAGGAAGCCATTAACGAGCGTGAATGCTCTGTAGACTTATTAATTATTCTGTGTGTGTGTGTGTGTGTGTGTGTGTGTGTGTGTGTGCTGTCTCACCAGGGACATCTTTCTTGTCTTCCTGTTTGTTGGATTGAGCCTCAACTGCCTTCGTCACCTGTCCAGAGCAACATGCTGCAGACAGACACACACATAAAATGTCAACACAAATGAAAACATAAATGAAAATCTTAATGATAAAATTGTGTGTGTGTGTGTGTGTGTGTGTGTGTGTGTGTGTGTGTGTCTGTGTCTCTCACCCTGGCCACTTGGTTTGGCCTTCAGGATATAAAACATAATGATGAGGACGATGGCGATGGCCATAATGAAGATGGTTGACATGGCGATAATGAGAGCTGTTGCTAGGTGACCCTGTCCTGTGGAATCTGGAACATGGAGGACTTTGATGAAGTAAAGTAGTATTAATTATGTCTGTTTGTGTGCATGAACAAACACAAGAGATAGAAACTGATGGGAATTAGGACACAGATGAAGCTGGTTTGTATGTTTTTTGCTTGTGTGTGTGTGTGTGTGTGTACCTTTATGTGGATTAGGAAACACAGTTGTGCTGCCGGGATCAATCTGAGGTTTTTCTATTTGCCCGCTGGTTGGCATGCCTGTGAAACACACACATACATGCAGACATGAACTTTCAGTCCTAATTGTCTCAGCAAACAGACATGTACTGCATTAAAGAAAAACACAGTACTACTACTACACACATTAGTACCTAGTTTCCATTTCACTGCACCTGAATGTCTTGAGACTGAATTGATAGACTTCCACACATAATTTGTAAGATTGAACCAGCCAGCTGAGATTAAAGGGTAGGTTCACAATTTTGTGAAATGATCTTCAATTACAGTAGTGTTTCCTAAAATGTATCACCCTCAGCTGCCCTCTGCAATCAACAAATAGTTTTTTTGGGAAGCGTGGATACAGGAAAGCTGTCCCAAGTTTTCTTTTCTCACTTTCCATCACTTCACATTTCCCCACTCCTCCCTCCTCCCCTCCTCTGTGTCTCTATTCTGGATTATTCATTCAACTGTTTTTCCTCTTTCCTAATGGAGCTGTAAAATCCTGGCAGCTCATAAATCAGCCTTTTTAATCAGTCTTTTATTTCAACCAGTTGATATACTGTAAACCTCTTTGGCATGTGCCTTGCCGCCGCTTCCCGTGGTCTCAGAGCTTCATGTCATCACACACACACGCACAAACACACACACACACTCACACACACACACACACACACACACACACACACACATACATATTTAAGTGCCCTGTGGCTGCAGACATTAACTCAGGGTATGTGTTTACACTCCCTGGATAAGGATATAAGCCTGAACTGGAATTCTGTTTAGTGTCTTGCGGTTTCATCTCTTAATAATGTCTCCCTGCGTCAACACACACTGCAAAATGATAATTCTGCAGGGAATTCTGGGTAATCAGGTCCAAACAAACTGAGAGGAGCAGAACTACAGAGCAGTGCTATGAAGCAGTTTAGTTTGAGGTGAAAACTGTGATACAGGATAACTTACTCACTATGTGAAATTGTGATATATGTGTCTAATGTCTTTATGGGTGTGAAAAGAAAAAAACAGGGTCAGTATAGCAAGTCTCTGTTGATGGTGAAAAATGGCAGTAAAAGTCAAGAATAATCAAAAATTAGCGATGCCTACAGACTCATAGCGACTGTCGACCAAAGAGTAGCACCAGCACAAGCACTAACACGCTAATCATCTTTTTTTCTTATACCCACTGAAGTTTTAATTATCACACACACAGAGCTAGGCAGGAGCCAGGGTAATTTACAGATTACATGGCGAGTGTCAGCCTGTCTTCACCCTGAGCACATAGAACTCCCAGCTTTCTGCTCCTTTTCCTTTTTTTTGTTTTTGTTCTCCTACTGTGGGTGCACTTAGTTCTCGTCTAGAGGGGGTTTAATTAAAATGTGGCCTACTTCACAGATATGAAGAAAAAGAGAATCATTGTTTAATCTGTTATCTTTTATCCAAACTTATTTCAGAATATGATACGGGCCTGGCAGCTTGCTTTGGCAAATTCTACGTTACAAGTCATTGGCATTATCTGTTTTGAACCTCTGTTACTGATTAATATAATATGGCAGGGATTCAACTAAATTTCTATTGATTCAAGGAATAATTTGACATTTTGGTAAATAGAGCCAACACTTTTTTGCTTGAAGATGAAGACTTGCCATCCACTGAGACTCCAGCTGGATTAAGCAAACCAGATACATGTGTGGGCTTTAGAAAGGATTTTAATGATTTTGTTACCTTCAGACAGAGCCAGGCTGGCTGGTTCCACCGTTTCCAGGCTTTACGATAAGCTAAGCTAACGGGCTACTGGCTGTAGCTTCATATTTAGCATGCACTAAGGGCCTGATTTACTAAGATCCCAGATAGTGGGTGCTAAATTGCGTGCACAGTGCAATAGATTGCGCGTTTTGTTTGCATGAGTTTTGCGGGTGATCTACTAAGAATAACTGTGTAAATGAAAACAGGGGCAACAGGGTGGAGACAGCAGTATTTAAATGAGGGTTTTGCGTGTCTTACATAATGGAGATTTTGGACGATTACAAAGCTGCAAGCGCAAAATGAAATGTGATCAGGTTCAAGTTAACAAATACATTGAGTTATAACAAAAACAAATATTACCAGAAAAACCGACATATGGGAGAGTATTTGTGACGAAGTCAATGCTGTTAGTAAAACCAAAAATATTCCACTCCAAAATTATTACGTCCTGTGCGTATTCTGTCATTGTGCCTCCCTCCTCCTCTCCACAGTAACAGAAGTCATCTGAGCACAGTGTGCAGCCGGTTAATACCTGTCCTTCAAAGGTATTATTTATAGATGTAGTTAGCGTCAGAAAATATACCTTCTAGTTTGGTAAATCACAATGCGTGTGCTAAATAACATATTTGCATTTTTCCTCTCTGTATTTTGCACACTGGGGTTGAAACGCCCCATATTACATATTCATTATAGCAAACGTACTAAATAGACAGCGTGTACTATCTTGCACAGTTGAAAGACGCAAACCTCAGTGCGCTGCGTTAGTAGATCAGCTTGCACATTTTTTGCGGGCGATGTCAAGTTTGCACACATTTTACCTTTAATAAATCAGGCATCAATCTTCTCATCCTTAAATATTGTGTGGTTCTTTAAAACAAGAAACTTGGTTGTCAAAACCTGTCAGCGCATAACAAATGCCAATTCCCATATGAGATTATTGGCCACATTTGCCATTTTTTGTGGCATTACATCATGAGTGGCATTACATCTGCTCCCCATCCGTCCTTCTCAGAAACAGGAGTGTAATATGCTTGTTTTCCAAAACCATTACAAATCACTGTTTAAAAAATAATGATGTTTTATGGTGTGACAGCGCTGTGGTTAAGGTCTGGTTAGGTTTAGGCACAAAGACCACTTTGTTAGGGTTAGTGAACGATCATGGTTTGGGTTAAAATGACCACTTGAAATGTGGTTTCTACTGCCTTAAAGTTACACAACTTTCGTCATCATTGCAACAGTAAACACCACGACAGTCGTCGTTATGGTTTCCTCGACTCACGGTTAGAAAAATGACCCTTGTGGTTGGAAACGGGAAGCGATTAGGGGTATAACTAACTACATGTTTTAACTATTATATTCTACATATATTTTGCCATATAACTAACTTACTATCTAGCCATCCACCTAACCCACCTCCTCTTAATAAGGAAGTCATCCCATATTGATTATCTGAACTGTGTCACTTCCCGGGGTCATAATTACTGTGCCCGCTAGATGTAAATGTAACTACAGTACAGGTCGTTTTTGCCGGCCTGAATTTTAGGCCAAAACTTTGGTTTTTCTTGAGAACAGGCTGTAAATCTCTTTTTTGCACTTCTTCCCAGCACCATTCAATCACTAATTTCCATGCCTGGGAGAAACAATTAGGGCGCTGTTGAAAACCAAGTGTTTATTCATACACACACACATTGACTCGTGCTCCTACTTCACACCCTCTTCTCTGCAGGCCCAGGCTGCTTTGAGGGCTTTTCATCTTTCAAAACACGCTCATTAAATTTGACACAATAACAATACCATTCATTTCCGGGCTCTTCAATTACACTCAAAGGGGGTTTTGAGCAATTATGGGACCATAAATATCATTCCCAGGGCGGTATGTATCAGTGTGGGTCAAAGACAATGTTCACATTCGGCTGACGTTCCCTCATTCTTGGATCAACGTGATCTATTTGTCACATCTGGCCAAACCCACAAAGGGCACAGCAGGACTGAGGAAATATCTGTTCCAGCTCTGCAATAAATATTCAACTGTATTCTTCTCATTTTTCCTTTCTCCTTTCAACATATAAAGAAGATGGGGAAACTGCACTCTCATTATTGCAATGCATTTATTTCAACAAATGAAGATTCATCAAAGCTTTCCTTTCAAGATATTGATTTATGATGACTGATGATGCTGGAAAATGTAAAATTGCGTTGGCTTTCTGTTTATCTCGTTACCACTGGCAGATGACTTTTGCATATGGAGAGGAAGGTCAGGTTCTGAGACTCATTTCCAAACTAAACTATTTGATTTCGGGGCCATGATTAGTTGTCTATCTAATCCATCAATCAAATTCTAATTAACTGGACTCTAATGTTCCTCTCATTCTCATGGTGTGTTTAATTGACAGGGGGCTGACACAGATAAATGTAACTTATTATAGCTGTACATGGTGAACACATTGTGAAAGAGGCGATCATTTTCATTTTAAAAATGATGAATGATGAAAACTGAATAAACTAAGCCCTTCAGGAGACGCTATGGGGATTGGAAATTAATTGAAATTACACATATTGTAACCCTCTTGCTATCAGCAGAACTTGCTTACATGTCATATGGTAGCAATATCGCTGTGTCCCCTTCTTTTTTACTGTACTGGGGTTTTGAAAATCAATCGTCTCAATCGGGACGTACTTGAGAAAAAGATACAGGAAAAAGAACAACGGGAGCCGTCACCCGATAACAGTCACGTTCATGTTGCGAGTGCATGTGGAGAAACGTTTATGAACTGCTGAGCCGATACTGAGTGGGAAACGGAAAAGTGGAGACACCCTCGGGTAAATATTATCGTCCAGAGATGTGGTCGCGGCAACAGTTGGCGCCACGCATGCAAGCACACACACACACACACACACACAGATGCATGTACACACAGTGTCAGGTATGCAGAGTAATCAGTAAGTCAGTGAGGTTATGGATGAGCTGCCAAACACCCCTCTGGAGCCAGTAAAGCAGAGAGGAGGGGGTGCATGACTCCTTCGATGAGGCCCGCTGACAGGGGAGGACAGTGACTAGAGGGTCTGTGAGAACTCAGCACAACCTCTGACCTTTGATTGTTCCCTCAAACTAACTCCAGGTTTCAATATACAGTACATCTGTATCTGCTTCTACGCACCCTGTCCCTTTTTATTTCCTTTCATTTTAGACAGAGAGTTTTATCATCTATGGTAGCTTTGAATACAGCGGAAACCAGGTCTATGTTTGAACAGAGAAAGTTGTGAAGGTACATGTTGAAAAAGAAAAAAAGGGGATTTTAGAGTTGGAAAAAAAAAAACGTGATAGGGGATGTTGGAGGAAGCAAGCAGCAAGAAAGGTAGAGAGAAAGTAAACCATGAAGAAGTTGTTCTTACATTCTTTGGTGTTGGGTGGTGCATTTTGACAGGAGTGGCAAACCATCCCATAGAGGTTCCTGGGTCTGTTCTCCAGCATGTAGTACCTGGGGGGCATAAAACACATAATCAGTAACTTGTTAGGCTACATGATTACACTACTCTAAACAAGGTTATGCTTCCTGGTAACTTAACAGATACAATGTAGATCATCTATTCTCCAAAAAGCCTTCTTCTATAGCTTTGCTTCACCATGTAAACCAGGGCCTCCATCAGGATCTTTCCCTGCACCAGCCATAAAACCCTCATGAACCTTATTCTGTTCCTTACACAGCCATAGGAAAGGTTAAAAAAAGGAAAAAAATCAGCTTGAAGGGAGAGAGAAAATTTTCAAATAAATACAGTTTTTAATATTTCAAATGAAGCATGGCAGGTGTGTGTAGGTATGTGGCCTCACTACCTTCTAGACATGCTGCACCTACAGTACACGATGCATAAATAAGGTGAGGCAGCTGAGGTGAAAAGTTTGACACAGTGAAGAAATGTACATAATTGATGCCCTGAAGGCGCCAAACATTGCTTGGTACAGACATCGCCCTGAGTCATAGAGCACCTATGGGAGGAAAAGGAAGAATGGGAAGCACTAAGGAGCCAAATTTCTCTGAGTAAGCAGAGTTTGTTTTAAATCGTTGAGGCTTGAGAGCGTGAGCAGAATTTATGAGTATGGACACAAAATGCAGCGTGGAGATAATTACCTGACGCTCGCTTATATCTGGATATACACAGGGCGGCTGGTTCAATCGTGCTCTCAGAGACTCTTCAGCATCACAAGACCACGAGAATATATTTATGGATTTTTGAGGATTTTGGTGGACAGACAGATGAGACATCTGATTTGACTTTTGCTGGTGGTGTTTGAATTCCCACCACTAGACATTAGTCACTGCGTTTTAACTACAAATAATATTTTAACAGTTCACATTAAAGAGGAGCACACGATATATGATTATTTCATGATGATTTTATTCAACACTTCCTTTAGTATACTCCTTTACTTTAAATTACTATATATGTCCTATATTCCTGCAATAATCTTCATCCTAAACCAATTTTAGAGATTTTTTATTTAGTACAAAGTTGTATAAAACCCTAAAAATAGTTGAAAATTTGAAAGATGTACAGAGAAAATATATACTTTCTGTACCAGCTGCAGGCAGTACTAGATTTTTTTTATGGAAAATTGAAAAAAATAAGCAATCATTGAGTACAATTAAGTGTACATTCAGATAAATTATACAAATTACTTCATGAGTTATACATGTTATATGCAAAATAATGTAATATTACATCATTAAATTAAATAATGTGTTAAAACCGTTTTAGTTTTTAAATATTTAATCTATTCATAAAGATATTTCATTATCAACTATGTTTGTGTAAGAGATAACTGATATCACATATAATAATGTCTACATGAACTTACTTCCTACTGATGACTTAAACATTAAAGATTATAAAGTGCTACTGTTTAAAGTGTAACAGAGTCATTCTCGTTTTCCTTCAGGTCTTTTCCTCTACTGAGACACAGACTTTAACTTAACTTCATAGCAACTGTTCAGGCCTGTTCTGTTCTGCGTCAAACGTGTGTGGACTCTGCTAACTGTAGCGTACGACACCCACACAAACATCACAGCCTATACAGTACGGATACGGAAACAAACATGACTGAACTCAGTATTCGCACGCTCATTCCTGTAGCAATCACCCTAATCAAAAGCAAAAACATCCTCTAAAAACGAGACTGAAAGCCAAGAAAACTACAAAGCAGCCTGACAGCATCCAGATTGATAGGAAGAGGCAAATATTTCAACATTTAACAATCTCTGTTTAAAGTGGAAGGATTATCCAACATCATAAATCCCTCATATTTACGACATTTCCTTTAAGAGATACTTAAAAATACAGTACTGCATATTGCTTACATTTAACAAATATTGTATGAAATCCATTTTCCTTTAGCAGCAATGTCAAATAATCATCTCACAACAGGAGATCCTAAGCAACAATTTAACATGCTGTGAGAAGGAAACAGTTTGGTGTTGACACAGCGAGTTAATTTCTACTTAGAGGCAAAAGGAGGAGGGGTTGATAGGCGATGGGAGGTAGAGTGAAGATGGATAGCAAAAATGCTTAATTGTCACCACAAATTTATCACAGGAGAGCAGTGACTGCAACTGTAAAGTGGGCAGATCACACCAAATTAATTAAATACAGAAATTGGACACATGAAGTCGCTGAAGGCCTAAGGGTGTTAAGAAATTTTCACTCTTGCTTACTGTCTCATTTCTGCACAGCTGGCCAATAGTAGGTGTCAAGGTCTGACTGACAGTTTCATAAAGACACAGAAATTGTCGGGTGCAGTCTCTTCAATACCCATGTCAGAAAGGTCAAAAAAATAATTGCTTTCCATTTAAAACTACAGGTTATTTTCCTGCATGCTACGCCACTTGAATTGAGTCAAAAACACAATTTTGACTAAAATAATGTGTCATTTACAATCGCTTCTTCCACTTCTAACATTCATGTGAGGAAAGTTTCCAGATTCTGGATCAAGTTGAGTTTTAAATATATATACAGTAAAAGCTATATTTATTTCAGTATTTTCTTATAGTGTACATTGTTGTTAGTGTTCATGTCAGAATATGTCAGATTACTTTCTATAAATTGTGGTCACCTCATGTGGTCATCACATGTAGTACTCATATGGCTTTGTTTTATGTAACCACAGCTTCAGTGGCAGCTCTTGATGTGAACACTTCCTGAACTTAAAGTAATAATATTTAAGTGTACACTGCAGTATTGTATAGTAAGTGTATGTACTCTTTTTGTTCTTTAGTTGTGCTGCTGACTATCAATTTAAGTCTTGTGTTTGTGAGACATTTACCCTGGTAAACAAGGTCCACACTCTGCGTCGCTGTCTGGAGTTCCCGCTACACGCACTGTGGCTTTGTAGAGGGCATCGCAGTCTTTATGTCGTCTGCAGATCTCATATTTGCCTTTGGAGTACTTCCCCTGCGGGCACGGCACACAGGCAAAGTCCTCATCCTTCACACCGTAGCCACAGGTCTGCAAAACACACAAACACAAACGCACATAATGATGTATAGTTGTGTTAACATTTCTCCCCCTTGTCATTTCATGTCAATAGAGTACATTTTAATATAATGTTGTTTAAATGAACTCAGCGCTGCTCATGATTAATGACATGATTCAGAACTATGGAGCCAACACACACGTTAAAAAAGACCACTTGCAAACACACATCTGTTTCTCTGCAGAATCCTTAGTAAATCTGGCATTACATTTTTGAGATGACAAAAGAGGAATCTGATTGGTCACAGAGGTCCCTGTTTGTTTTGTGTGTGTGTGTGTGTGTGTGTGTGTGTGTGTGTGTGTGTGTGTGTGTGTGTGTGTGTGGCGTCCCATGCCTGGTAGTGTTTAAGATGACCAACTCATCATTCTGTCATCTAGCATTGATCTCCTCCTCCCATCTCCGCATGTTAATTCCTCACAGTGAGGAGGTAGAACAGCAGGCACTGACACACACACACACACACACACACACACTCACACACACAGACACACACACTGTCTGTCTCTCTTGCTCCCTTTCATCTTTCATTTCCCCTCTTACTTTCATCTGTCTTTTAAAACAAGCCTATGTCTCTTCGCTTTGGGCTACAGGAGACCAACCTCTTTTGGAGAAATCTAATACTGCTTCTCTTGTGTTTGACATTCTGAATTCACAGTGTGATTGTTTGATATAAAATTGCACCGGGCTATCAGCAGGGTGTTGTCACTTTGGGTTTAAGCTCACTTTGTAGACAGGATGTCTTTTGTAGACAGGATCATAGACCTGTGGCTTCTGTTCATTCAGTCAAAGCATTTCCGAAACATGACAACAAACAGGGCAGATTATTTTTGGGGGCATTTCTGTGTTTTAGTTTGATGATTGACAGTGAAGAGTGGAAAGAAACATGGAGGAAGAGAAAAGGGAAGAGAAAAGGTCAGAATCAAACCAGGAAAATTGCGGTTATACATCTTAAACCAACCAGGCCACAAAGTTGCCCCAAGGGAACATACTGTATTCTTTATTTTGGGCAATTTTGCCACATAATGAAAGCTAGCTTGAAACTTCAATACCCTTTTTTTGGCTGCAGGGCCAGCTTTTAAACACTGACTGACTGATAGACTGACCCTCTAGTGTTTCATACACAGTCCAACCATATAAAAGGTTTCACTTCATCTTGTTTAATGTTTCCGTCACTTTCGTCAATCAATAAAACTTCAGAAACGATAAAAATATAAGTCTGACTTCGGTGTTCATGTACAACTAGCATGAAAATCTAATCCAGCTCTGTCAGCCACAATCTGGATACAAGATGCACATGCAAGGGGGTCCTCGAACGTCTTCATCGTTTTGTGATGTGCCATGTAGCCGTGTCTCTATGTGTGTGGGGGGCACATACTTTCTGAAGTCTGTTGTGAGGAGGAACCATATGGTTATCCTATGATTAAAAGGGTGTCGCACACTTGCAGGGAAAGCTCAGGGGAATAGACTAACACATGAATTACAGGCTTTGGCACCCAGTGGATTACACAGACAGGAGAAAGTGCAAAGAAGCCTCTCATCTCACTGATCAAACTCCTCTCCCCTCTCATGTCTCTATCGCTCACAAATGGCTAAATTGCTCTTTATGACAGAGCTGTGTGCTTATCAGTCTGAGCTTCTTGTCGCTGTCTTTGTCAGAGAAAAAAGACACGTGGACCGCTTGGTTTTTGAGTTCAAACACAATGTGCTGCTGTGGTTGTTTAGCGAAAGCATATGGTAGATTAGTGAACTCAAGGACGGAAGGAGAGAAGCTGGAAAGGAAGTGGGAAAAAAACTAACAAACAGTGGCACCAATCATGGGATTTTTATGTATGCTGGTTTATTGAGCTAAAAGAGGAAGGAAGGAAGTTGTTATTATGATGAGATAAAAGGATAGTCCAGTTTATGTTTTTGTTTTATTGAGCTTTCATTCAATTTTATTTTAAAACCCTAAAAGAGACTAGCTCAGGATGGCATAAAAATATACATAAAACATTTTGGTGTTATCTATATTCTGTTCTTGGGTTAAAAGAGACTAGACTGATGCCAAACAACGTTAGAAACTCACTCATTATTGAGACATCCAAGTTATATCTGAATATGAAGATTTATTTTTTTAATTCAACTTCTGAATTTCATGGTGATCTCAGCCTTGAAACCAATTTGGTCACTTCATAAACAAGCCTTGAATGTTTTGGATAGGAAGGCACAACAGTATCATCAATATGATATATTTTACAATTAAGATGATCTTTGCTAATTGTATTGAGTTTGGTGTTTAACTTGCAATACTTCACTTCCACCACTGAAAAGCTTTATTCAACTTTTCTCAGAGCTTAATGGAAACTTCAAAGTCAGCTTTTATGGGAAAAAGTAAAAAGTCCTTGAAAGAGACACTTCTCTGCACACTTAACTGCCTTTTTCATTTAAGGCCATGAAGGAGTGGAATAACCTGCCTGACCCTTTGAAAACTTGTATTAGCGTCTTTATCTGAGCTTGTAAAATGGATTTTGAGAGATTAATCGTCTTTTTATTAATTGTATTGTTAGTAGGTGTGTCTGTGTCTGCCTCACTGCAAAAAGGAATTCCCCGATAGCTAAACCTCTCATAAAGCATATATTCTATAAATTAGATTAAATAGGCACATTGGAAGATTTATTGTAATAATTTCTCTGTCAGTGCATGTTGACGTAGCTTTAATTTACCTCAGCCAATTTAAGGTACAATACATATAGAGAGTCAAAACATTTGTTCCCTAAAGTGAAAGTAGGTATAAAACTGAAATCAAGAGAACAGGCTATAAAAAGGATGCATGAACAGGCTTTCCAGTAGCCGCTCCTGGTTTCAATTTGAACCAGGGACTTTTCTTGCACGTCAATGTCAAATAAACGGAAAACACCCAACAAAATCTTTAAAGAAAAGATGCACATACTGAATAAATTGAGAGTGACTATAATTCTGTTTGTTCACTGCTGGGTGCATCTGTCTCTCTTAGGAGGGCGTGGCACCCTGAGGTGCCTGATGAAGCATTTACCTCCGTTGTGTTTGCTTTGGCTGTCTGCAGGCTGACTGACAGAGGCTAAATCACTACGTGACTACTGCAAGTCATTCACCATAATGCATGCCTTCACATCGACGTCAGTGAGAGCGATAAACCATAAAGAAATTGTGCATTTGAATTTAAGCACTCTTCACTGTGCAACAATGTGTGCACTTATGTGTGTGTGTATGTGTGCTTATTGTGGGTGGTCTGAACAAAACAAGGTTAGGTTTTCGGGGCTAATAATCAGTTTGATATGGTCACAGATTGCAGATTGATGTTGAATTGGCAGCTATGCTCAAGCCCCCCCTCCACGAAACAAAACAAAAAATATCCACATTTAAGAAGCTAGAAACTGATCATTTTACTTTTTTTCCTACAAAAAATACTCAAACTGATTAATCAATTATCAAAATAGTTGCTGATTCATTTTCTGTCAAGCCACTAATTGCTTAATTAACAGCAGCCCTAATAGCAGCAGCAGGATTGAAGTTATTCTATCTTTGTGAAACAAGGTCAGTATAATACTAAATATCCTTAAAACTGGGATTTTTGGGACAATTTATACCCAATTCACCCCTCCCAACAATCAGTGGAGATATCTGGTCTGGGATCTTTGTTGGTACCAATGTTTGGCCCTGATTATCTGGTAATGTGAGACGTTTACAGATCCAATTTCTGACGTCCAGGACTGCGCGTTTGATTCATTGGGCCGGTCCTATCATTTCAAACATGTTTAATATTTAGGGTTTCAAATCTGGATGATTGCGTCACTACTTTCCGAGAGGGGCCCACAATAGCCAATAAGAGAGAGCTGACCTTGATGCCAAGCAATGGTAAACACTGTAGCCCTGGAGCCTAACATTAGCTAACATACCACTGCTGACAGACATAAAAAATGTGTCTCACTGCAAAGCATTTTGTTTACACCTGCTTTCCCATGAAACCCACGAGACCCCGTGAGATCATATGAGGTGGTGCAATGCTCCCTCTGGCACGATAATCTTAATAATATCTTGTAGTATTATTTTTCAAGTCTTGTAGTGTGTGCATGTTTGAGATTAGAGAGAAGAACATCTGTGAAGTTTCTCCTAATGTGTGTGATGCAACGTAATTTCATATTTGGTTAGGATTTTAAAACACGTGTAGTCTGATCCAGGCTTAAGTGAAAGTGCAAATTTGGGCTGTACTCAAAATCCATTATTACATGTGCATGCAAATGTGTCTCACCATGTGTGGCTCTTGTCCTGGTTGGCACTGAGGGCAGGCCTGGCAGCTGTTACTGGTCTGGTTTAAGAACTCGTACTCTCCACAGCTGGAATACTCCGCACTCGCAAACATACAACACACCTGGAGGTACAAAGACAGACAGAAACAAACAGAGAGAGTAAGAGTTGTACATTGATAACTTGGTTAATGTGCGAAAACAAGAAAATGCAAATGAAAGCACAGAATATGTGTGAAGTTTATTTTTTGGTATTTAGACACATTCACTGAGCTCGACACATTTTTCCTTTTTAATTTAGCACATATTCCATGTATTAATTTCTACATTTATTTTTAAGTTTATTATTGTAGATATGTATTCATTCTTGCATGTGTAGAATTCAAAATTTTGTATAATTCAGGATGACATTTATTACAATTTCTCTAGATTTCCATATTCATTTATTTAATTATAATCATTTTTATTTATGTTTAGTTTTAGCAAATCTGGAGCTCTGATATGTTTTTTTTGCAATATTTTCATACTGAGCTATTATTTCACATTCTTTGCTGTCAAGTTTAATATTGCAAACCTTGGAGAAAAAAAAAAACTATTCACCCTGTTTTATTTACAGAGGTTTACTAAGACTGCACTTATGATTATGTTTAGTCTTTAAAATGCCAAGACAAGTTTTCAGCAGAATCTTAAATAATAAATAATTTTAACTTTCTCTTCAACTCAAATCTAGAGAACTGACATAAATAAATCATGCTTCTCTGCATATACAGTCTGCAAAAAAAAAGACAACTAGTCCCTCCACAGTTTTATTAGTGTCTCTGGAGAAAACATGATTTAAATACCAAGGAGACTGATGTTGATTTGCATTTGTGTAATGTCGGTGTTGCATCAAATGTCTCTTAATAAATAATTTATAGTCAGTGTAATAATAATTTCAATAGTCAGTGTATGGCAATTAATCAAAATCAACATCTGCAACAACAGCAGAGAAAAATGACTGCACTGGATGCAAACAATAAAGAAAACAAACATCATATCCTGACACTCAGTTTATTGGAGGTCACTGCTGTCTGTGTGTGTGTGTGTGTGTGTGTGGTGGTGGTGGTGGTGGTAGTGGGGGTTGTGTCATTGTGGCTAACTGTAATATGTAACAGCTGGTATTTATGGCTTGACTAGCACACTTTGTGCTTTTCCAAACAAACTAACTGACTTTTTAAAAGAATCATCTGTAGTCCAGAAAAAGGTGGAGGCAAAGTAAACAAGTGTATGACCAATGATTAATTCTCCCCATCTTTTCTTTATTGTCTTAATAACATCTCCATCCATCTCTCTTCCCCCTCATAACTGTCTTACGACAACAAGCACAACGCTGTTTGAATAAATAT
Source organism: Scomber japonicus (assembly GCF_027409825.1). Classification (NCBI taxonomy): domain Eukaryota; kingdom Metazoa; phylum Chordata; class Actinopteri; order Scombriformes; family Scombridae; genus Scomber; species Scomber japonicus. The sequence continues at coordinate 13,390,808 of NC_070588.1, forward strand.
ACAAATGTGCACTGAATGTGTGTATACGTATGTGTTTGGAAGGATATTTGTTTGTCATCTCAGGCCAAATAATCAGTTTGCAATTTAGACTGGATCTGCACCTGATGTAACCTGACGTGCCAGATGGTTGGTTACACAGAACCATCTGAGAAGTCCACCATGGAAACTGTTTGGGCAGGGCAGGAGCTTTCAGAAAAAATACTTGGCATGTGATTATATCAACCATCTGTCCATCACCGTCTTAATTTGAACTTGTTTGCCTAAAAGTCATTTAAAAGCTGCATATAATGACGAACTGTTTAGAAAATCACAACACGGTGCAGTCGAGACCAGTGTTTCCTCTCTGGCTGGTCAGAGTCTATCTAGTTTTGCATTTAAAGTTCAGAGACTCACAACAAAGAAATAAGAATGTTAGTGTGGCAATTTCCAAAAACACTAGATCATGCAATTTCCTTGATACAATTTAACAGGGCTTTTCATGAGACCCCCTCTGCCTTTTAAATGTCCACTTCTTCCAAACCTCACACCTGCAGCTAAACAGAAAACTTTGAAAAGCTCCCTTCACAGCCCCAGAGATTATTATACAACTGCGTTCACAGGCTGAGCTCATTACAACGAGTAAACACAACTTCATGTGGAAAACCTGCACCGCTTTAACACCTTCATCCACTTAGTTTGGGACTAATAAGACAAGCCTCCTATCTCTATAGATCTATTAAATGCTGGACAAAATGACAACCCACTGGAAGCAATAAAAATGTTTTACAACACATCTCAGCATGCGCAGGCTTTCTCTGAAAATGTTTTCAACTTTTCATATAGCAGCACTAATTTTTTTGTCATTCATGAATCCCTGAAACTGCAACAATGATCTCCTCCTCCACATTTTTCCACAGCTGGAGAAAGCAGCTGTTATACCAATGCACCAACACTTCTTTGCAGGCCCACACAGTTTTGCACGTCAAAACCTGGCCTTGTGTCCCCTATAATGTTTTCTATAACACATGGAGCATAATATCAGTAACTGTTCAAAAAGGATGGGCTGTCTATTGGGAGTACCAGTATTTTTCCAGGGTGTCTGGTGCACAAATTGGCTACAATGAAAGAAAAGAAAACACCAGAGAGAGATGGATCGAGCTGTAGTGATGAGTCCCACCACCCTAGTCAATCACGTTTGGTTACCTGGCCCCTTTTCTGTATCTTTGAACATCATATTAATTAACTCACAAAACTGTGGACTGCTGCTGACTCGCTTCACATGAATAACAAACCTAAAAAAACGCAGAGGTAGTAGTGAAAAGATCAGAGAAAAGAAGTGGAAATCCCCCCCAAATAAGCACAAAAAGCTGTTATTTCTAGCTAATCTGTGCTTTCTCAGCATAATGTCATTTATTAACATTTTTTTGCTCTGGTTTCAAAACAAGGGGTTTAAATAGGGAAGAAAAGCCTCTTAAATTAACTTCTTTGATGCTGTAATTGCTGCTGATCAGTTTGAATTCTAATCTTGCACTAAAACTGGTCATTAGCAAAGAGTGGAGCATGAAAAATATGAATGCCTGTACAATAATTATGATAACGTAATGCTAAGAGAACTGCTATAAATACCAGATACCTTCCTTTTAATGTTAAGCTTTTGTTGATGCTACTTTAGCTGTTTGTATCATCCACCTCTCAACTTCACACCACCATGGAATTATTATAACAGCTTTTTTGGCTTGACTAGGCTCAAAGGTCATGGTTCAATTGTTAAGATTAGGCAAGATTACTTTATTGTCACTGTACAAGTACAATGAAATATTGTTTAGATGCCCATTTAAAATAAAACAAAAATACACTTTGCAGTACGTTGCCTCCAGAAATGCTGTCTATATATAAGCGGTTTTAGAATTTGTGGACATTTATAATCCAACCACTTCAGGATTTGGCGATTTGACACCGCTGACTTAATCCAAACATTTCTTCCTTTTTGGCTAAGTACTCCAGTGTCGGCCCGCATGTACGCATCATGACTGACGAGAAGAAAACTGAAGAGGGAGGGAGGGAGGAAAAGGTGGAGGAGTCTGTTTGGAACACCGCCAGTGGGTTTCAACATCAAAACATGCAGAGAATGTATAGATTATGGTTGAGATTAAAAAAGATATCTGCTCTCTTAAAAAAAACTCTTTAGATTGACTAATTGGTGCAAGTGCTGCAGAGTTATGCAAGCTGTTGGCACCTAACGCCTCAAGTCTGGATGACACTGTGCCAAGTGTGGAGTCGATTGTGGCTGCGATCCATACTGCTGGAGCAAAAGGGGTTTCGGAGAGCTGATACAAGAAACATGATGATGATTTTGGATTAAAGCTACTACTTTGTAATATTTCATAATACATAAGGAAGTGAAGTAGAAGAATAACAAAAAGTTTATAAATTAGGCTGGGATGAAAATGAAATGAAAAAATGAAAAGCTTGTTAAGGGATGAAAAATGAGAATTTCAGAGGGATGACAGAGGGAATTAATGAGGAACAGAGAAAACAGAGAAAGAGTAAAAACTTACCAATAACGAGGACAGAAAGATGGACTTTGTCTGAACTCTCCTCTCTGACATTTTTGCGTCTTCTTCCTGGGGGGGGGGACACACAGAAATGGAGATAAAAACACTCATTCATTGTAAAATACATCAACATAAACATGTACTGCTTCCGTACCTAACTGTATTTACAAAACACCAAAGTCATGCATGTAAGCATTATCACTTACAATAGTGCTGTCAGTAGGCGCGTTGTGAATGAGTGTGTATGTGTGTGGCCCAGAGAAGTTCAGTGTCCCGTTACCATCACGTCATAGCCAATAAACATGTAATAATAGCAGAAGAACCACCCATGGCATTCCTCTGGCTCATAACTGCAAGCACACATTACCTCTGCTTGAAAAAAGGTTGGTGATACCACGTAATAACATTTAATTACCTGCTTCTTTCTTTCTTATATCCCTTTGGCAGTCAGGTGAAATTTTTGTCAAAACCCCGTAACTACTCGAAATGCCAGTGAAAACAGCTCTTGAGTTGAGTTTCACACCTGTGGGTGCCAGTAAACAAATACATTGTTGTATTCATGTAAAAAAAAAAAGAAAAAAAAAAAAGGCAACTTCGACAAAAAAAAAAAAAAACACTACTCATTCACTTAACAGCTGCACCAAAAAAAGGTTCAAGGGTACATTTATAGTCTTAAGCGGCTAGGATACCATTTCTCTGCTTTTTACCTTCTCTCATTCTCTCTCACACACACACACACACACACACACATATACAGTGGCTGTGATCCTCAGGTGGATTTGGGTAAGCAGTCATTAGAGGATGCTGTGTTTGTTTTAGCAACCAAGATGAAATATTTTCTCTCCCACTGCTGAAAACTGTCTTAACGACTTTGGCAAGACAACTATGAGGTTGTAAAAGTATGAAAGCCTGGAAAATCAGACAGGAATGTGTCATAATGTAATTTTTCCTCACTGTTATAGAATTGTGATATGGTGATGCGTTTGGCTATACTTGATAGCAACACTTCAGAAAGGTTAAAGTGTAAATTCTTGTATATTTGTGTGACTAATGTGGAATTTTCTTATTTCTTCATATGTGTCCACAGGATCATGTTTATGATTGCATTCAATGTGTGTTTGTCCATTCTTGGTCCGCACAGAGCTTGCAGCGTGTGTCTCTCAGTGTAAGAGTGTGTAAATAATGTCGTCATTGTAATTGAAAGGAGATGCGCTGGCTGGGTTTACTCTGTAAAGAATCACCTTATTAACTGAGTTTGGATAGAAACGATGAGCCCAGAATCACTCATCCAAACAAACAAAACCCATAACAGAAGTGAAAAACGAATAGACTTAAATAATAAGAAACAGCAAATGTCTATTTTCCTTTTTGCCTTCCACTCATCTCAAAGGAAAGAGACTGAAAACCTTCCAAAGGTTTCCCAAAATCTGCAGCTACTGTATGTAAGGATTTGTAGAATGGTAGTTGTACCTCTAACAGTATGTCTGTGTGTGTGTGTGTGTGTGTGTGTGTAGCTGTGTAGGTGTGTGTGGTCCCTGACAGGGCAGCAGTATAAGATAAAAGAGAGCTGAATGAAAGCTGCTTCTGAAAAGCGAAGACTTCAATAAATGCTGCAGAGCTTTTGGATGTTAAATTTCTCTTTGCAATTATTATTTGCCTTTAATCCACAAGTAATTACGAGGTCAATATTTTGCACCAACTAATGCCAGCGAGTAATTGTCAGAAAGGCCTGCAGGGAATCAAATGCAGAATCCTTTGATCATGGCAGTAAGTGGCTGGATTAATTTTCAGGCCATTGAGATTCAATAAAAAATGTTAATACTTATGATGAATATGAATCATAACAATCTGAATAGGAGATTAACTGCCACACTGAAAACATATCCATGTTTACTGCTTTTCCCCTCTTAGATTTTAGTAGTATTTATGTACATTGCTTAAATAAGTAAGTTGAAACCCAAACACTATCAGTGGTGGACTTCAAGTAACTGTTCAAGTATACTGTAGATATATACAAACACAGCTGTAATTACTGTTATTATGTGCATTTCTCATGGAGTCTCTTTTAGTGTTAATTGCTGGATATGAATGAAAGAAAAACAGAGAGCACAACAAAAGTCCCAGTGGTTAAAACAGACAACCTTTTACCATAAACGTAAAGGTTTTTATCATTATCATATTTTTAGATATGTTATTTTTACATATTATTGAACAACCAAAGATAAATCAGTATTTTTATTGCTACAGTACAGCAGAAATCCTGACTTGCAATTTTAACAAGACAGCAACAATCTTCCCAGAGAATCCCTTTGTAGAGTGGGTGAGTTGTGCTGTACTTACACAGCTGATATGTCAAACAAAGTGTATTTACAGGATTGCACCAGCCATTAGTTATTATTAGCCATGAAGGTGATCATTCCCTTTAAAAAGGTAGTTTTAGCTGCCCAAATCTAACCACACCCTCAGCTGAGGAGCAGATCAGAAAACAAATGTCCTCACATTACAGTTTTGAATTTTGTTTTGATTGGTGCACCTTGAGGTCATATCAGTTCAATTCAACACATTTACAGATGAACTTTGAATCCACCTGAACTTGTCGGGAGAATCAAAGTATGTTTGTGTGCAAGAGAGGAAGAAGGCGCCATTATCTGCTATCTGATGTCAAAATCTGCCTGTCTGGCTCCAAACCTCTGATTTCACTCTTCCATGTCACAGACATAAGTGTAAACCTTCTGATCTTCAATAATGGCTAATTCCTCAACCCCCAGGGTTTGATCTAGCTTAATTACAACCTTCACACACACACACAAACACACATAGACACACACACATGCGTACATGTATAGTCTATAAATACACAGAGAGCCGGCTTCTGAGAGTACAATAAGCTTAATTACGCAAGTCCTTGAGGTAAGACCACAACCCAATGAGTTTATGCATGTGCATGCATGTGCGTGTGTGTGTGTGTCTGTGTGTTAGTGTTGAAAAGATAAAACGGTAGATAGCAATTTTTTTTTTGGATGAGGAAATGAAGAACTGCCAAATGGCTCTGGACTGCCTCAAGGCGACTCATTATGGGGTTAAAGTCAGTTATGCTCTCAAATACTCTCTCTCTCTCTCACACACACACACACACACACACATGCATGTACTGCTGTGTTTGAAGACTCTCTGTGTCTTCTTACACTCTTTTCTGCCTCTTTCAACCCTCTCTCTGTCTCTCTATCCTGAGCTCCCTTTGTCAGGGCAGGTCTGAGATGAAAGTCAGCCCAAATCTTTTACCCCCCAAGGGTATTAATCTTCTAACAACCACATAATCACAGATAAATAACCCTTCTGTCTTTAGCTGTATCATTACCCAGGTAGACAGGTACACAGCTTGCATAGAGCAGCGTGGCACAGCAGCCATACTGGGCAGTTCCCAGTATGAATGTGTCAATATAAAGCAGGGTGTTGCTGAGGAAAAACATGACGTTCAGCTTCACATTATAAAAGTTTTAAAGGCCTTCTTACATTGCAATGTTTGCTAGACTGAACAACTTGTCAAATTTTTTGCAGCCTCTCCCCCTCCCTCCCTCCCTCCCTTCATTAGCTCCGTCTTCCGCTCTGTTTTTCATTTGGCTGCATTTGATTGCTCTTTTTGTCAGCAAAGAAAACCAAATATGGAACTCCATGTGACTATGGGAGGACAATTTACTTTGCTTCATTAAAAAAATACACAATAACAAACCCATTGACCTAAATAATCCATACAATGCATATGAACAAGACCTTAAATGTGCAGTGTGTAGAATTTAGTGTCATCTAGAGGAACAGACATGGCAGAAATGGAATATAATATTAAAACGTGCATTTTAATTAGTGTATAATCATGTGAAACTTAGAATAAGCCCTTTATATCTATATTGGTCCCCTTATATGGGGGCCGCCCTGTTGGATTGCCATGTTTCTAAAGTAAGGAGGGAGCAGGGTGGGTATTCATTTGGTTGTAATCCTCAACCTCACTGCTAGATGGCACTAAATCTTACACACTGGTCCTTTAAGAAAGACGTCAAAGTTTCCTGGCCTACAGGGACAAGTATAATACCTTAATGTCGCTATTAATCCAGCGCAGAACTTCAAAAGCAGAATTAAATCTGTATTAATATGGACTGCAGAAAAAAATGACAGGCGAATCTGATAGACTGAGCTAAAAGTCATTATGGGGATGGTAAGACCCGGTAGGTAAAAAGGAGGGGTTGCCATATGGAAATTCCCATAGATCAGCTCACACAAACACACATTAGGTATTCATTTTTTCCTCAATTTTTTGGCAGAGGACATAACTGTCAGTCAATCTCTTGTTATTCATCCTCCTGCTGTCATTCTTCGCCCTCGTGTTTGTCTTCCTTGTGGTAAAACTTTAGACATTACAACACTGTGCACTAATCAGTTGTGAGGGGTCTTGGTCGACTGATTTTAGTTGAATGCCAAATTTCCCCTGCAGCGTAGTCTTTGCCACTGCTAGCTCTACTGTTGGCCTTGCAAGGGCTTGCAGACAGACATGTTCTGCCTCCTTAATAAACAAGGTGTCACCAACCATTTGACCATCCAGCACTGATCTTCACTTGATGTACTGCATGGAATATCCAGACAGCAAAAAACACAATCATGAGATAAAGATGGGATGATTCCAATTTCTAAAACATTTCATTGGATCTGTATGTCAGTGTGGCCACAATGTAAATAAACCTAATTTACTTTCTTAAACCTCACATCTTCTAAAAAACAAATTTAAGTCTACTTCAGATATTCATATGTTCTACATCTGTTTGTTGAAAATAAGTCAGAAACAATATTGCAGGAAAATGAGGCAGATCAAATAATTTCTTCTCTAGAAATGTACACTAAACCTGTTTTAATGGTTTTCACATGTTTTGGTTTGCATGGATCATATAATGTTAACTTAAACACTGATGTCTTTCATGTCTGTCTTCCTGTCTCACTGATTTAATTAATTTCATTCATTTTATTAGCATTCCTCTATTTAAAAAACGATCCCCCTTTCTCAATTGTGTGGGAAATGGCTTTTCACCATCAATGTTTAACCCCATAAAGGATTTTCATTACGGTGGTTGATAATGACATCCTGCCCGATTAAGTAATAGGCCAATCAGTGGCCAGGGAGCCCAGCCAAAAACCAAACCAATGAAGATGAAGGATGGAGTAAGAGGAGGGTTTGTGGGCTCCTCTTTTAATTTCTGATGACAATTAAACCAGCAATGAAAGGATCAAGGAGTTTCTGTTATCCTGGCTTTGGTAATCATACAATGAAAATCTGTTACATATTTAAAACTTTCTCTTTCTTCTCTTATTTTTCCTTTTCTGTCATCCTGCTCTGCTACCCTTTCACCTAATACTCAAAATCTGTCATAATGCCAACATCTAACTGCTTGTTATAGAAGTAAAATTGCACATTCAGTGCACTACTCATGCCCATATTGTCTGATTGAAGCTGCTGGTTGCTGAAGATTTTTACCAATATTAGATATTTTTGGTCAATTTCATCCCACAAAACAGAAACTATGAAGATTACAAGGCTTAAGTCTACAGTTGTCTGCCAAAACCAGGCTAATAATTACCATGATTATAACAATCAACATATTCCAGCATGTAGTAATTTGAGTGGAACATGATTGAAATGTTATCTACAGTTTAATAAATCTGGGTTAAGGTCTCATATAAATTTGTATCCATCATCTATTATAACCATCAAGGCTACAATCTGTCAATAATTTTGGCCCCAGACATTGGCTAACCAAGGTATCAGCCTAACCCTAAACCCCTAAACCATAACAACTCTCACACATGTAATCCCTCTGATTCCAGGTCATAAACAGGTGCCAAATGTAATCAATGCAGCACTCCTGAGCTCTAGCTCAATCTGCCAAATCCAAGTAAGATCTCAAATACATGCTGCACACAAACCCTCCATGTTTGTGTGTTTGTGTCAAATTCTGCTCTTTCCACAAACAATAATTGTCATTTCATCATTTCTGACACATAGTATAGATCATTTCCTGTGGCTTTTTTTGCAAATTAAAGCACAGTGTATACTTTAAACAACTTCCCTCTTTAATAGACCTGCACATGTCCATACAATGTATCTGACTTCACACTGACCAATCCAAACAACTTGTTTAATAGCTGCAAATATAAATTTAATGAGCGAACAACAAGAGCCAAGAAGGGGGAAAACAGAAAATACCACAATGGAAAGAAAAGTCCTCCTCCACTCAAAAAATGTGTTTTTTTTTCTATGTCCAACTATTAAATGTTTGAGCTTTACTGTGCAGCAGAATGAAGTATGTGCAGATTGACACAAGAAGACTGACAAAAGTTATATTCAAAGTAGGGTTTTCTACTTACTTATTAACTTAAAACATATTAGGAGGGGATCTTTAAATAAAATGCTTTAACATATTATGAAAGTTAAAGTCTTAGAAGTAATAAAACCGTAATCTTGTGAATTTGTAGATGAAACATTAAGATGCTAACTAAACATTATCGCACCTTTTCTCAAGTTTGTAGTCTTTCATTAAAACCTGCTTCAGTTCTGGTAAACAACACTCTAACAAAGAATCACTTTACATATATTTTTACTTTAACACCTGATAATTATTCCTCTGCATTCAACTACTTTGTTATGTTTCTCACCGGGTTTTCCACCAGGTTTATGATGAAGGCCTCCAGCAGCCACCACATGAATAAAGTGAATGCTAAGCCTATAATTGTGAAGTATGAATTATGAGAATATCATAAGCACAGAACCCCTTCTAACAATAATCTATAATCATCGAAGGGAAAAAAATCAATAGCATATCATTAACTGCAAAGCAGTCGTAATCATCTACCAGTGTGTTTAATATGTTTACTATCTGCTTGAAAAGCATTAAAAAGCACCTCTATTTAAGTGCTCCCGCATTGACTTTCAATAATAATTTTTGTGTGTGTTTAAGGAATCCACTGTCAATCCATGTTTAAGTGCCCTGATTGTCTATTTTTCTGAAGTGAATTATTAAGGAGTAATGTGCTCCTGGAATTTTGTCTCCTTTCTATCATTTGGAGGCAGCTGGAGAGCAAATAAAGGGGTGGTGGCAGGGCTGTCAGTCAAATTAGACTGCTTTCACCTTCAGCTGAATCTGAACTTCTTAGACTGCACTATATTTATGCAGTGTACATTAATTATTTTAATTAGATTTCTGCAAATCAGACTGCACTCTTTGCAATTGTTCATTCCCATTCTCCTTGCACTTTTCTAAGTTTATAAGTCCTCCTCGGTGCTAGAGGAAGTCAAAGTCAATGAACAGAGTAGCCATCAAGGTTCAGTTATCAGGAACTAAATGAGCCAGAAATAAATAAGTCTAATTTACAACATGATTACCGTCTAAGTTTGATGTGAAAATAAACCCATGATTAAAGCTCTGGAGACAGACTCAAACCTCAAACAACAGCTGGCCCTCGTCTCCTGACTAAATATCCATTTACTCCAATCCCATCCAACTGCAGCATCACGGTTTATCAGTGTGAACTGTATTTTCACGGGAATGTCAAAACATGCTGTGTAGCAGTGGAAAATGACTTGACTTGAATTTCCGCCGACAACTCAGACTGACTGGGACACACAAAGAGTTCTTGGCTCAACTATCATCCACAGTAGGAAACTTGAAAAATTGTCCACTGACGTGTTTGAACTTCACTTCATTTCAAAACTATAGATTTTTAAGGAGCAGACGACAACTGAAATCATATTAATACAGCGTTACGCCAATGGCCAGAACACTTGTGATGTGTGTTTGTGTATGTGCATGTCTATGTGTGTGTGTGTGTGTGATGTTTCTTCCTCTCTCTTCATCTTTTGATTGCTTTAATTACAGACTTAGTGTCAGCTTCCCACTCAGTGCGCAGGAAAAACAAACTCTAAGGGCACATGAAAAGAAGCAGACACACACACACCCACACTCTAGTAACACACACCTATCCCGGCTCTAGACAGTCAGTACACTCTTTGATTCCCTGCCTGCCGGTGATCTGTCTTTCATCGTCTCGTCTCCCTGATACCTTGTTCCCCTCTTTGGCTCTGCTGGGGCAGAACATCTCTCTCGTCTCTGTGTCTCTGTTTATTTTGCGGCGGCTGTAGGTGGAAAGCCTAATCTGCAGCCTGGAATTCATCTGTATGTTTTCCCCTTCAACACCCATATTGAAAGTTAAGAAGACATATATAAATATATATTAATATAAAAATGTTGTTTGGGATTCTGTGAGTTAGAAAAAGTTATCTTGAGAACCACACTTGCTGATTGTTAGACAATACAGTGCAGCAAAAAAATGAAAGCATATATGAAATATGTCTTTTGGGAGCTACGAGTGATTTATTGTGAGTAGCACACAAGAGTACGGCAACACCTCTGATAAAAATGATCTTACTCAAAGAGAGTAACTCTTACAACACTGTTTTTGAGTGTTTACACTATAGGTGAGCAATTTCATCATCTGTGGAGAATTTCTTCAAACAAATCTCAGGGCTCTTGGGAGTGCTTGTGGGTGGATAAATCTAGTTGTCTCAGCAGTAGTTAGTTATGATGGATGTGTGGTTGGAGGGATCTTCAAAGCACAAATCCTAGTGGATCCATTAAAAAAGTAAAGAGTTAAGAATTCAAGCACTTCGAGGGTTTGCAAATGAACAGAAGCATTCATACTGGTAATGTGTGGAGGGTCACGGCATTTTAGGCAGTTCAAAACTGCTTACTTTCACCTGCCACCAAAAGCAACACGGAGACCAAACAAGTGCAACAATTACATTATCCCCCACTGACTTCCCACCCACATAGCCTTCAACAGATCACCCACCTGAGCTGCAAACAACGCAGCCGGCTAAACTGTTCCTCTAAGTGCCACCCAGCACCTGACAATCCAGTCTTATATAAACTATGGTTTATATTACTATTATAAGGTTAAGCTATGAACCACACTACTCAAGACGCACTACTGATATTCCTTCACTTAACTCTGTCATGTCACATGCCTTCAACTGTCTCTTATTAAGTCATGGACCACTTTGCTTTACCAAGACATTTTTAGTATCTACCTTCACAGTTTGGTTCCACTGAAATGACACATAGTTGGCAGCCGTAATAATCTTTTTCAAATGTTTTGGTCTTCTATTGCAACTACTGATCATGTTAAATTAGTTATGTATTCACCTGATGATTTCTGACAGCAGGATGTGAAGCTCTGCACTGTGAAATCAATCTTTTAATCTTCTTAAGTGACAGTGAATGAAACTTGCCATCAATAGGAGTAGAACTGGAACTTGTGTGTAACATTTTAGGGCTTCATGACCAAATCCATTAACACCCATCTAACCCATGGTCAGGTGGTATTCATCAAGTTCATCAAGCCATTCAAGAAATGTTTGGTAAATCTGACTTAAAACACTCATATAAACAATGCTCATTGAAAAAAGGGCAAGAGGTTTAGGAGAAGAATACGTTAAACTTCTTGCATGAGGCCCTGTAGGTGCCAGATCTCCATCCATGGACTGAACAGAAGAAATTGATGATTAACTGAAGTAGGTTCACTATACAGAGAACTTTTAAGCAGACCCAAATTAGACCACAAACCCCAATTTGATTACACTTAATCCCTGGGGCCGACATGGAGCGATTTCAACAGTTGATTTAGTATTGCTTTGTTGAACTGTCTGTGCATGGGGAAATAATAGTGGTAAGAGTGAAATCTATGATTAGATCCTTTTTATGTTGCTTTGGTGGGATTATTGCATGTAAATTAAAATATAATGAAATGCAGCTACTTCTCATTCTGCTAGGGACCTCCTGGAAGCCCCCCAGGAGGTTCTGCAGATCCACTGCCTTGTTCTCAGCTGGTACCTTGTCGGTCTCGGTGACTTCATGTTGTAAAACAGTAATTAGTGACGGAGCCGCAGAAGGAAACAACCACTTCTTTTTTAATTTCAGAACAATGTGCACTGTACACACTGTCAGTGTTGAGCATGTGTTATGCAGATGCTCAGCATAATGAGAATAACAACTACAAAATATAGATTGTGACCCTCAATTTTAGCAGGTATTTAATGAGAGAACATCACTTTGTTCATTTCAGGGAAGTCAGGGTCAAATTATATCATACTGATACTTAGAGATACTTCAATAAATACATTAACACTACAATTACACTAACATATTTAAATATACCGCACTTAGAGGACATAACATGCATATTTCCAGGTCTATTTGTCTGAAAGCCCCTATGCCCCCTCCCAATGAGCCCAGTCTGTGCTGATTGGTTAACTCCCCGGAGATGCCCCTTGGCAGACTACTGCCAGCTCCAGGGGCCACGTAAACAAACAGCAGTAGTCAGATTTGTTACACTATATGTGATCCAAAATATGTGAGTGAACAACATGACCAACATGAACATGACCAACCAGCAAAGGCTACAGAAGAGACCACCATTTGTGAGAATGTGCCAACAATCTGATGTCATCACGAGCAGTCAATTGATCCTCTTTTGATTTGAAAGTGGCATTTTTACCTATGTGCAACTTAAATGTAACAAAATGCAACAATATATTTAGTTTCATTAAACCCAGATTTTTGCATTGGAATAATACACATTTTCTGAGCTACTCCTCTTGTATGAGAATTTGTTTGATACTTTTTCCAGATTTAGCAAAAAGCCCTAAAAATAAATATTCCTGTAGAGATAAACATTTTGGCACTTACATTGAATTACAACAGCATCCCTCCAATGAATCTAAAAGTCTGAGATTCAGGATTACTGCAGTACTTGCACATGGTTCTGGTGCTGGTAAAGCAAACAGCCGTGCCATAAATAAATGTAGTAACCTAATGAGCTGAAATAACTTCACTTCCATAAGTAAACACTGAATGACGTGTTTAGTAGAATTTCTCCTTAGATGTGTGAAGGATTATGAAACATTCTACTGTAACAGGCCTCCTGAGCTCTATAAATTTCTCTACGGGTGGAAATGGATATGCTCTGTGGATTGGAATCAGCTGTGACATCTAACATAAATCATAACTTTCACAAGAACACACAAGACTCATTTTCCTTTCCGTCACTCCAAAATACATAGTTATTTTCTAGTACTGAATAGAATGAAGCAACAGAGAGGTGAGTAAGTAAACAAATTATCTATTCAGTTCAGTATAGTATAGGGTGATCAAGACTACAGGCACTGGCTTTGTTAGTTTTTTTCCCTGCCTTCATCCCTTTAATCCTCAAAAACCATATTAACTTCTTTTGAAGATGAGTTACATCTCCCTCCACCCCTCCTCACTCTGTTTCTTCTCTGTGTCTCCTTAGCCTTTCTACCTGTGAACATGAAAGATTCAATGGCAATGGAGGCAGACTGTGCTTGGGGGCTGCGAGAGGAGAGACAGATAGAGACAGAGAGAGAGAGAGAGAGAGAGAGAGAGAGAGAGAGAGAGGAGGGGGGATAGAGACGGATTGATTTCCACCTCCAGCAGCTGCAGTTCAAAGCCAGCCAGCAAACTTCAGAGGCTCGGCAGGACCCGGCATGTCCCCAGCCGGGCCAAGCTGCCTGTCTGCGGGCAGGACTTCCCCCGGGGGCCCCGGGGCCCGGGACAGTCAGGCGGCACCAAGAAAACAATTATGCAGACAGAGGAGTAAGGTGTGCAAGGTCACAAACGCACATGCTCAAACCTACATCGCCAGAAAATAAACTTCCTCACACACGATAGGGACGGTATAAAAGATTTAGCAGCATTAAAATGATCAGCTAATGAATTGCCCAAACTTCCTGTTTATTCTAATGAAATTCACACTAACCAAAGTCATCACAAGAGAATGAAGCCAGCGCTTACATCTGCAGGGACTCAAAAATCAGCCTTGTCACAGAGCATTTCATGCCAGACTCTTGGGTCAGTGATGTGAAAACAATCTAATTTTTGGGCTAAAACTTTGCAACAACCTGTCACACAGACTTCAGCATGAATTTAGGAGTATGCTTGTTACACACAGCATATTCCTCAAACTCATTACTCAAAAATGCACATTGCATGTAGATGGCAAATATAAACCTGGAAACGTATTCTTCCAATTTTATGCACTTGATAACAAACTGCATCAGCCTCAGACATGATTTGACTTGTCAACATCAACTAGTCAAATATAAAAGAGTCATCTAAATGTAGAAAAGTTGAGTTTGATGTCACTTTAGCTTATATTTATTCAAAGCTGTCATCATAAACTAAGGTTAATATGAAATATATAATAAATATGTACCTCTTTTGACATGCATTAACAATATTTCTCTCCAAAAACAACATTTCCCGATACTGATTGCGCTATTGATAACAAAAAGAACAACACTGCATGCTTGTGTATTTTAGATGAAATCACAGCTACATGTTTGTTTGGCATAATAAGTGTTGCTCAGGAATTTCCCCGAAGTCTTGCAGCAATCCGTCCTTGCATTCCTGAGAGCGGAGCTGCTCAGTCGTCTTACCTGGAGCTCAGAGAGGGGGGTACGCTGGTCTGGATTCTCCGTGGACGCTGCACTGCGGGATCAGCTGGCGATCAGTCCTGGTGATCTGTGATCAATCTCTAGCGAGGGTGTCGGATAAGCATCGCCAAAGGGACTACCGAGTTTTCCACTCCTCACAGTCCCACTTGTGCCTCAGCCTCCACTTTTGGTTCATGTCGGTGTATCTTCTGGCTCCTCCTTGATGAGAGAAAAAAGTGAGAAGTTTCTCCGCCCTGAATCAGATTGAAGTGTCCCAGGTAGACTTTCTGCGGGTACATTATCCAGCTGTAGGCTATAACTCAACTGCGCCACCTGGTGTTCACAGGCAGGTAGTTGCAAACATGAAAGGTGACTGAAGTTTGACCATCAGGGCAGCGATCATCACAAGGTAAACGACTACCGAGATTAACAGAAATCAATACTATTTTGAAGTTATTTTGTAGCTTATCACTAAGGTATGCAAAACTACTTTTTATTGACCATGTGGACAACAATCTAGATCATAAATACATACGTTTTAAAGGTTTGTTCACAAAACTGGTGTAAACATGTCTAAGACACAATATGTTTACGTTGATAGGGAGAAGCTGCATGTCACTAGCACTAAATTATAGTATTACCATTAAAGTACTCTGGTACAAACACACACACACACACCTTCGGATGATAAAATCTAAAGTCTTTTGAAACAGAGGCCATAAATTAGTTTGAGTATGTCTGTGTTTGTGTGTGATGTGGAAGACTGGTGCCTGTTGTCTGTGTTGGACTAAAGCTTGGACTTTAGTCTTCCTTTTCTCCTCCCCCTCCTCCTCCTCCTCCTCCTCTCCCTTTCCGCTGCTTCTTCTTTTCTCAGCCACAGGAAGGGTGAGATAAAAGAGGGTCTTTGAAAACTCTAGGAGTCCTGTAATTACATACACTCTATCTCTGTCTCTCTCTCTCTCTTTCTCCCCCTGTGTCCATATTATTCTTTTTCTCCTCTTTTTCTTACTCCTTCTTGGTCACTCTCTCTTTTTTATTTCACTTTCTCACTCTTTTTCTCAATGTGTATCTTTCCCTCTTTCTCTAATCTTGTCTTGCTTCTCTCTTCACTCACTGTCACTCTGTCGCTCTGTCTGTCTCCCTCCTTCTTTTGGAGGCTCATTGATGTCGATCCAGGGGCTTCCTGACTGAAAAAGAGGATGAGAGGAGAAGAGATTAGATGAGAAGAGAGGATAAAGAGGGGATGAGGAGAGGATAACCAGAAGAGTGATGAGCTCTGCTGATAGAATGATGGCTGCTCTGTCACAGACCGGACAAAACACATATTAAGCAAAACCTGTATTTACTATCATGGATGGTGTCACACAAAAACACAAACAACACACTCTGAATGAGGTGAAATGGTTGTATAATGAGATAGAATATGTTCAGATAATAGGACGTATTGATATATAGCACAATGAAAGGGAGACACATGAGGCATAATGCGATAAGACTAAACAAGATTAGATATGATGAGATCAGGGATTGTTTCATAAGGCAATATAACATAAGATGGTACCGGATTACTACTGCATGATCCCTGCAGGTAAATAAGGTTGTTGTAGAGTTAAATAGTACAATACAAAAACAAAGAAACTCATAATTTAAATAACAAACTTACAGAATGCAATGCATTTTGCGCAATGTGAAAAATAACATTTATACACCAAAAATTATTTTTTACAGATTATTGTTATCATGAATCATCTGTTAAGGATTCTCTTGAGGCCTGCAGGCTGTTTCGGCATATGTCAGTGTATATATATACACACCTACCTTCCACCTTCCTGTTTTCTTTATTAATTATTTGTTCCAAACAAATAAGGTTGGGTGTTTTTATCTTTTGGTTCACATCATTTTTGTCTTAAGGTCAACATCCATTAATGTTGGAGAACAAACTTTTAAAGATTTAGAACAGCACAGCAGCTGTCACAGATTGGCTATCCTGTTTAAATCCCCTCTCCACCACCACATCAAAGTACTGTAAGTTCAGAGAAGACAGCAGTCAGTAGAGGCCTAATTTGCTGCTTGGTGTAATGTAGTTGGGGTAACTTCGTTTTGCAGCATGGTCATTAAAAACAAATTTCCTCAGGTTTTTTGCACCCAAAGGAGGCTTGAACTCTGGAAAGAGAAAATATGGTTGTTGTAAAAAAAAAATTCCCAAAAAAAACAAATGTAGTTGCAAATATTTTCTCAAAAATATGTTGCCAAATTATCTTCCATGGAAAAATGTGATAAAACAATAAACATATGTATGCATCTATATGTGTGTAAATAACTGTACGACTTATTCAACATATTGTCATGTTGAACCAATGTAGTGTAACTGATGTACAAATAATATCTTAAACTCTCTTAAAGTATTTTTTTACTTTAAAAAAAGAAACTTCACATGTTCTTTCATGGCACACATGCTGTACAAGTGAACCTCATCATGACTTTGTTAGTAGCACTGTAAGTCTCCCCCATACACTCATACTCTAACTCTGCAACAAGAGCTGGTTGCCATGGTAACTGCCTTGTCAGCTAACCTACTTTTGCATGAAAGAAGGACATTGGTCGATGAGAGAAGTGCAAGGTATAGGTATATAGAAAGAAACATGCCCATACACACACAGAAATGCACACACACTCTACATATTCATTATATTTGATTGACTAATGTATTTTGGGGTTAAATGTATTGTATTTTGATGTGATGTATGTGTAATACTTTCAAAAAAAATGTTTCAATAAAGTTCATATAAAAAAGCAAACAAGATTGAATATTTCTCCACAGCAGCTCATGGGAGAACTATTGTGTTTGCTGAGAAATTATGGGATGAATGAGAATTAGTATTGATACAGATTACTGTAATATAGGAGTGTATGAAATATAATTGATCCCTGTAGGTAAAGGCTGATAAAGAAGAAAACCGCAATTATAAAGAACAAAGGGGGAAAAAAGCATGAATGCAAATCAAGCTAAAGTCAGGTTAAATTTATTTTTATAGCTCATCACCACAAAGTCAAAATTTAATTACAAAGTAATTGCACTGCAGTAGTAATAACAATTAAGTTTATTTATTGCAGCAATATAACATAATGCAGCACAGTATGCAACACAGTGAAATACAATGCATGCAACACTAACAGCCCACTGGAAACACTTGAAAGGTCTGACTAACTTACCTCGCCAAGCCTTTAGCAGGTTTGGCAGGGGACTGCTCAGCATGCAGTAATGTGCCAAAAATGAAAACAAATGATTGAGAAGTTAACGAGAATGAGAGTGAAAAAACCCCAAAACAAAACAAAACAAAAAACAGGTAAGACCATGATATACAAATGTGGCACGAAGACAGGACTTTAGCCAGCTAAGTCAGCGCTGGCATCCGCAAAAGCTACGACTTGCAAACCAAAACAGAAATTACAATTCCAACACATATATTTCATTATATAAGTATGAATTATGCTTTATATGAATGAAATGCACAAATAAAATTACAATGCATTAATAAAATAATATTGTGTTAGTAATTCATTACTTATGTGTGTATCATTATTGGACTAATTAGTCTCAATGAGCTGTTTAACCCATGTATCTCCAAAATGCTAGCTACCAACTTAGACGTCTGCTCTTGAACCAGCATCCACCTTTTGTCAGCAATGTGTCCCACAGGGAGTTATGACTATGCTGCTTCAATGCTTTGAGGGAATTTAATCCAAAATATTTTTTTCCGCTTCTCCCTATAGTTTCCCTCTAATTCTGAATCATTGGCTGTGGAGAATTGTATTAAGCAGATGAAACACACTGGGCATAAGACATGAGCGGGTATGATAAAGAGAGAGAGGGAGAGACACATTATGAGTTTGGGCTTGTTGCCAGCACTTGTGGGCCGCTGCGTGACTGAGGCATTCAAAATCAGGGCTTGACAACAACAACACACACATATTTTTGGTGGCTGAATGACTGTAGCATTGCAATGTTCTGCAGCTATGGGGCTACAAATAGACCTATCAGAAATGGCAGGCCTCTGTAGATGAAATGTGAGGGGAGCTTCTCTTCACAACTGAGCTGAAAAAGGGCAAAAAGTCTTGCAGTTACCACATTGTTGGTGCAAGAAACTTGACCTTCACTTGATTTTAGATTTTCTCTCCTCCAATCATAAGTAGGAGCTCCTCATACATCTGATTTTCTATGCTACAGCATTTCTAGCCAATATAAAACATTACCTACTAATATTTGCTACTTTGATTTTTGTGGCTGTATATAACTGAACACCAGCAAGAAGTAAATTAGTTCGCACTTAAATCTCATTTCAGTTTAATCACTAGGGCACATTTCATTTTTTAATGTGTATTCTCTCTGTTGTAGAAGTAGATGTGTGAGTTAATAGCATTGCCAAAACCTTTGCGATACTATGACTTTTAGGTGTTTAGTCAGTGTCTAATCAATGTGAATTTTGTGATTGCACACACAACACACACACACACACACACACACACACACACACACACTGACAGTCTTTGTTATACTTTGTGTAAGCAGTCCACCCTCTGCTTTTCGTTGTGGGTGGTAAATAGTGGGCCCACCTCTCATCCAGGAAGGCATCTCTTTAGTCTCTCTCTCTCTCTCTCTCACACACTCACACACACACACACACACACACACACACACACACACACACACACACACAGGGACAAGCATATACACCGCCTATCCCTCTGGGGGCTGAGTGTGAGAGCAGAGCAGGTCTGAACAGGTGGACAGGCAAAGCAAATCTGCAGAAATAACACTCACACACACACACACACACACACACACACACACACACACACACACACACACACACACACACGCACAATAGCATGTCCTTTATCTCTGTGTCCATCAAATTGCACATTATGGTGTTCATCCCCTAGGACCAGCTCAGTGGAAATGCTGCAAAAAAGTGCTGCATGCCATCTGTACGTACATAATCTATGGCTTTCACTAGTGTGTCTGTAAACATAATGTGTACCTGATGATACCTTATAATGGCATGTTTTGTTTTCTGTGGTTACACATCAATCCTATATTATCCCTTTAGGTACTACAATAATGATTGTTTTCAGCTTTTGTGATCAACAATCTTTCTTTCCTTCCTATCACCAAATCTGTTGATCTGGGTGGCGAGCAGCTGCACAGTTGGCTTTATAGGGATAACAAAGTTGTATTATACATTTTATGTAAAAACCATCTCGCATTGTTTATCATTTGCATCACTGATGTTTCTAGGAAGGCCAATTGTGTGCCTTTTAAATGGGAAACTGTAGAGAGCGCTCAGTCAAAGCTGGAGAAATAAAAAAAGAATACATTTATGACCACCAGGTGTCGCCAGAAACCAACATTTCCTAAAGCATAGCTGCAGTTACTGAGGTGAAAAGGATGTCTGCCCCTGTCCATTGGTTATCACAAGGTGAAATGTTGTTGTTTTAACTATGATGCTGTGCTCTCTGTAGATGTACACAAAAAGTCAAAGAAAATCAAAGAAAATCAGCTGAAATCTAGTTGGATTGAAATCTAGTATAACATATTGTAATCAGTCTTTAAAGACATTTGCATGTGCTTGTCTTTGTGAGCAAGGGTGATGACAGAGATTAATCTCAACCTCTTGGTTGTTTGAAAGGTGTGATACCAGCCCTCAGTTTATTTTCTTCATTCAGTCTGTGTGAAGGTGTGAAAAGAGAGTAAAAAAACCTGGCTGGTAATAATTGAGTGACTGTCTCTCTGTAGTGGTTGATGAAGCCACGGTCTGCCCCTGGTTCTTCTGCATCTGCCTGGCTCGTTTTCTTCAGCTGTTTTATCAGCCATAGTTGTGAGATCATTTGCAGGGCTGGAGCTAGTACCTTTGGTGACCTAGACCATAGGGCAACCCCCCAGTGACCCCAGCACTAATTAACTAACAAAAAAGATGACATGATGCTATAATGATTGATCCAACAATTGACAAATCAACATTTGTGGTTTTGTTTTCACTCCGAATTTGTTTAGGCTTTTCATTTTCTTTAAATGCACTAAGTTAAATACACTCCACTCTGTCATACCCGTGAATTCTCTTGCGTGTTCTGACTATGATGATCACTCATTGATGAACTTTTTTGGGGGGTTGGGTTGATTTCTTCGGTATCAATTACATGTCCCGATGGTGTTGAATCACTGAGTCTCAGTACTTGTTCACTGAGGTCTCTCTCTCTCTCTCTCTCTCTCTCTCTCTCTCTCTCTCTCTCTGTCTTTATCAATCTGTCTCTAGGGCGTGCGCGCGCGCCGCAATTCTGCTCGGCGCGCGGATGATGATGATGAGAGCGTGACCTCACCGCTTTCTGCACAGCTGCTGGAGAGAGAGGGGGAGACACACACACATACACACACACACGCAGAGAAACGGAAACACGTTGAGGGAGACAGAAGTACAGAACAGCGGAGAATATTGAGGAGAGGTGACTGTTCGGTGCTTGGGGCTCCGTTGTGGGGCGTCCGCTTGGCTGCTTCCCGCCGGCTTGCCTCCCAGAATGATCTGTGATCCCGGTTCATTTCTACGGTACAAGAACCAGTCGCCGCGGCGTCCCCACGGACACTGAAGCCCAGATGCTCACCCTCTCCGCCGACATGGACGAGTCTTCGTCGCTGCTGGATCTGCTGGAGTGCTCGGTGTGCCTGGAGCGCCTGGACACCACAGCCAAGGTACTGCCGTGCCAGCACACCTTCTGCCGCCGCTGCCTGGAGAACATCGTCAGCTCTCGGAACGAGCTCCGCTGTCCGGAGTGTCGCATCCTGGTGGACTGCGGGGTGGACGACCTCCCGGCTAACATCCTCCTGGTCCGCCTCCTAGACGGTATCAAGCAGCGGCCCCAGCGAGGGAACGGTGGAGGAGGCAGCAGCAGGCAGTCCCTAGCCGGGGGCTCGCTGCAGGGGTACGCAGCCGGGATATCCGCTTCTCCCCCGGGCAGTGCAATCAGAGAGCTGCCTGTAGCCACCAGGAGCTCCCCTGTAAAGGTTGGTTACTTTTTTACCATCCACAATATGTACCAGTCTCTAAGCTCTGCAGAACACTAAACACCCAACTATGTGTAGATGTCCGCTCATTTTTTTTTATTAATCCATGTTTATCCACAAAAACACACACATTCTTACATTCTTACATTCTTACCTTTTGCTAATGGTTTGGAGTCCCTTTTCTGTTCAACACACTGTTATATCAGCATAACGGCAACTTTAAGATCGCTTAATGCTGCCCAGTATATCAGCAGTCTTTTAGTGGAAGAAGGTTTTGGGGACAATTACATCGTACAGCTGAATTCCCACTGTTTATCTCTCTCTTTATGTTTAGCCGAACAGTGTGTTCAGCATGCCATCTGCACAGACACCCAACTGCTGTATGGTTATGGTTTCACAGATGAAAATTTATATGCTCTAAATGTTCACGCAGTGAGACTGATTGCAGCATAGATTGCTGGATAACTGAGATGATTCAAAAACTTGGTAACTGAGTCCGAGTTATGGAGCATGGAGACGGAGAAAGAGAGAATAAAAAAGCATTGCTTCACTCTAAGATTCAACAGCAGGATTGCATTGCGTTGGTTTTTATCATATTGTTGTTGCTGGTGTTGTTGTCTATGGACTGTTCAATCGAATTATTACCAGTCTTGTGTACAATTCCCCACTGCTTTGACATCATAATTAGGTTTTTGCCTGTGATGCCACTGAAGTATTAAAACTCAAGCAAGTGAGTGAGAGGATGAGAGATACAGAGGCAGACTGAGAGGGTCATCTGTCTATGTTAATGTTGTTGCCATTGTCCTGGTGAAGTCCAGTTGACCGCAGGCTGCAGCAGTGTGAGGTTTCATAAGCCGAATGGATAAGGAATCATGAGCCTTGTTTACTTGCTATGCAGTGCATCCAATGCATTGTCTTGAAGCTGTAATGTGGCAGTGAGACAGAGAATGTGAAAACAGTACTGTGCTGTAAAAACTACTGTTGATCCACTGTAAAATAAAATCTTGTGCAAAAAAACTTGTGGTGCGATAGAAACACCCAGTTTATTGCAGTTGATATCAGATGTTTCCAAGACGCTGCAGGAATAAAAAAAAAGTCTGACCACCAGTAAGTTCAGTATAAAATGACATGAAACAGAGAAATGCAAGCAGCTCCCACCACCAGGAAACATTCATTTTTATTTGCATGAGACGTGATGACCTTACCCAATTGTTTTAAAGAAAGCCAGGATTGCCAGTCAATACTGCTCGTTGTAACTTGTTAAGGTGGATGTACTGTATTTGTCTAAGCTGATCTTGTCAGGCAAGCTTGCCATTGATTGAAGCAGTGGAGCGCTTTGGTGTGATGAAGTGCAGCAGCAGTGAGCAGTCACTCATTCATGGCGATGAACAGCAATTCAAACCCTCAGTGACATTTCCACTAACACTTAACACTCCATTTCAATTCACCCAATAAACTTTACTTGTCCCTACAGAGCAGTTCTGAGGCCTGGTGCATAAAGAAAAATAGCACACACACAAAAGAGATAAGCTGCAATACAGGGTTTTAAAATCAGAATCAGATTAATTGCCAAGTAGGTGATCAGATTACATACAAGGGGTTTGAGTGTTGTTGTGGTGTGTAGCAGTCAGAAATACACACAAAGTTAAGAAATCTTAATATATTAAAAAGAGATTGTATAATGGAAGAAAACACAGGATACATTATTCATAATAATGTATCCTTTACATTCATGTATATGATCAAATATCATTGATGTGCAAATGGGAGGTTGTGGAGTGTTATGTTAATATAATGTGTGATGTTGATGGCGGGGCAGATGGGAAGAAACTGTTTTTTTGGCGGGAGGTTTGGGTCTTGACAGAGCTCAGCTTCTTGCCGGAGGGGAGTGTTACAAAAAGTTTATGTACGGGGTGGGAGGGGACGGTCATGATCTTTTCTGCTCTCAGCAATCTGCTGTCCCTGGAGGGACAGCAGATTGCATCCGATCACCTTTTCAGCGCAGATGATATGCTGCAGGACACTTTTGTCCTTGACAGTTGCAGCAGTGTACCTGATAGTGATGGAAGATGTTAGGACAGACTCAATGATGGCTGTGTAAAAGTGCACCATCATTGGCTTTGGTAGGTTGAACTTTTTCAGCTGTTGTAGGAAGTACATCCTCTGCTGAGTCTGCTTACTGTGGCTGCTGAGGTTTAGTTCCCACTTGAGGTCCTGGCTGATGATGGTTCTCAGGAAGTGGTTGGACTCCTAAGTTTTGACTGGGGAGTCACACAGGATGATGTGGGCGAGTTAACATTAACAACATGATGTTTAGATTAAAACTGCATTTATCATGTAACTATTTATGTTTTAAACAAACATTTAACAGAAGGTCCCAGATCCCAAAGTGATGTTAATTTACAATTTCACATTTCAAACATAAAATGAGTTTCATAGGAGATCCATTCATAGGATGAACATTTTGACAAATGTCAGAATATTAATAAGTCTGAAGAAGCCTTAAGCCTTATAGAGAGAGAATGCAGGCATGAGTGCATTAGAGCTGCAACACTTAATCAATTAGTTGATTGATTATTTTCCGGTTCCAGCCTCTCATATGTGATGATTAGTTACACAATCTTAGTTAGACAAAACAGGCAAATTTAAGAGATCACAATGACAATAAAGAAACTGTGAATGCATTTTTTCACAATTTAAAAAAAACCATTTAGTTGACTAAACGATTAGTTGATTAATCTTGAAATTTGAGCAGATGAATCAATAATGAAAATGATTATTGGTTGCAGCTGTAGATTGCATGTAAACACATACACATTTACAGAGTGCAGACTTTAGTCGTGGTCAGTCTGTGTTTGTTTTAGGGCCCCATGGAGAGAGCACTTCACTGTGGGTGTCTTCTTTATTGCCACTAAACACTCACATACACACACTGACACGCGTACACCTATAACCCATTACCCCCTGCAATCCCCTGCAGCCACTTTGCCCAAGTCTCCTCCGAGCTCCTTTGGGACCAAGGCTTGGTGATGAAAGTGTGAATTAATCTCCTCTAACAGTGGGATATGGTGTGTGAGCCTGTGTGTGTGTATGTGTGTTCACGCGCATTAGGACGTGCATCCCCCCCGTGCACACAAAGAAAGAGGGGGTCTTGCAGAGGGAGTTAAATCTGACACACTCATGCAGTACTGCCGCATACACACTTACTGAAGGAGTCAAATGGGTCAAACAGAACACCACGTCAGGTATTAAGGGTTGTAGATGAATGTGTTGCTATGGAAATAGAAGCAGAGGCAGACTTGCTGAGTCAGCAGCAAGGGCAGCTTTTCCCTTTACTGTTTGTGGTCTTTGGGCTTCTGATAATTTTTGTAGCATTCTGAACTACGTGCCCAGAAAAACATCATAAATAATTAGCAGACATACCTCATTGGAATATTTCACATTACCTGCGTGTTTTCAGCCAGGCACTGAAGTGAAGTGTTCTGTGGGATTGTATGGTGTTTTTTGTTGTTGTTGTTGGGACTTTTTCTCTTTTCTCTAACAGGAAATGTAGCCTCTTAGCAGTTGATGACTTTGACAACCTGTTATAGTCCCTTGGTTGTCATGTTGTACATTTAGCTGTTGCAGAGATGACTTGCCTCTTGTTCTTCTGTTCAAAGACAGCAGTGCAGAGACACATATGGTCCACAAACAGAGGAGGTGTTCTAACAATGCAACAATGTTGTGTAAACAGAATAATGTGACTGGAATACATTTGTGTGAAAATTTGTGGGGGTTTTTTCCGAGTAATACAAGATGTTCATTAGGAAGCCCAGTCAGACTGTCTTTCAATGGAGCTGTCTGTCCTCATATGATGCTTATGTGATGTTTCAGTCATGGTATAATAACATCTTATCCGTGTCTTAGTGTCTAAAATTTGCTTCGCCCCCTGTCTGAACACGCTGTTACAGTTGGGAATGTTTAAAGCTATTTGATCTGATTTTAGAGCTGCAACAATTAGCCTATTTATTTATTTGTCAATCGAAAGAAAATTAACTGCCAACTATTCTGATAATTAATTAAGAGATTTTTCAAGCAGAAATGCCAAACATTTGATGGTTTCAGCTTCTCAAATGTGAAGAATTTCTGTTCTTCTTTGTCATGTAAGACTGTAAATTGAATATTTTAAGGTTCTGGACTGCTGGACAAACAAAGACATTGTAGACTTTTATAAATTGTGAATGCCATTTTTAAAATCTTTTCCTTTTTTAAACATTCAATTGATTAATCGGAACAATCTGGTTTTGATTTCTATTCAGATCCTGCTGATCAATTATGTTTTTTAAATAATATATATTTTGATTCTTGGTCTATGATTTAAGCCAGAAAATGAACCAAAACACATAATATTGAAAGCCACGTTTATTATTGGCAGATTTAAGCTGCGATTACAACATATTGTATCTGCTGTTTCCTGACATTACACTGATATGATTACAATGTGATTACCTGCTGCATTATTCCAAGTCTTTAGTAACGTCACAATAGCTGATACTGTACACATACTGTAGTCTTCTTGCTGTTGCTATGAAGATGATGTTTTTATGTTTCTTAACATTGAGAGACCATCAGGCTAAGTTAAGAGACAGACTGTCTCATGATGCAATGATTCTCATACATTACTATCTGTATATTCTTCTGCTGATCGATCTACAGTTTTAACATTGCTGTTTTTTATTACCATATTTAGAGGACTGTGTAGCATTGGTGCTCTCTAAGTACTCTCTAAGTACTTTCTAACTTTATGTATCTGTTTTAGCATTTTTAAGTTCAACAGTTCAAAGTGAGTCCTCTTCCTGTTTTAGTTGCGGCTCTGTCTTTGTGCCACATGTCATTCCTGCACATTTCCTGCTAATCTTGGCCTAGGACAAGATGGATTGAACACATACAGAGCAATACATATGTAGAAACAATTTACACTGTGATTGTCTCATTTTTGCACAATGCAGCTTGCTGACAAAACCTATTTGAGAATGATGTATGAAGGCAAACGTCAGAGAAAAACAAGTGCAGATCGGACGTCTTTAGATGAGCACAACAGGCAGTCTGATACAAAGGTTTCAGTTGTCAGAAACAGCCTTATATTCAAGACTGAATATAAGTGAGCCTTTAAACCATAATTAAATCAATACTTCACAATAAATGAGGCATATGACTTACTGATCCATGATTGTTTCCTGGCCTTGCTGGCCGGCTTTGGCAGGTTCTGTATGTCCTTCTGCTATGTACTGTACTGTTGGTCTCATAGGTCGTTATAATGACTAATAGAGGTATTCATCCATCAGCCCTTGATTGGTTTTTAAAAGTGTCTGTGTGAAGATTCAATTGCTGAATGGTGCATATATCTTGATTTTTTTCCTCATCATTTTAATGATCAGACAAGAACAAGAATCCAATAAATTCTGCACATTATGTTCTTGTCAGAGACGGACCACCATGAAGGGACTCTGTGGAGCTCTGCCAGTCAAAACATCAGTATGTCATCAT
This sequence comes from Scomber japonicus, assembly GCF_027409825.1. NCBI lineage: Eukaryota > Metazoa > Chordata > Actinopteri > Scombriformes > Scombridae > Scomber > Scomber japonicus. Next base: position 13,418,475 of record NC_070588.1, read on the forward strand.
CAAAAATCAATTTTAAAAGCCCCTGTTAGACACTAGGTCTATAATGATCAAATAAGTATTCAAGCAAACTGAAGCATCCATCATATAATTGGGTAACTTGATATGATCAGGTCTAACACTCTGAACACACTTTATCACCAGATCATCATCAGATACTGCTTATTATGCTTCCACGTTACAGATTTACCTGATCAGTTGCGAGAAATCTATAGAACTTAGTTGTTTACTCTCAACCTTCCTATCAAAGCAGTGTGTGTGCTGTAATCACCTCAACCCTTCATCTTCTCCCTTACCTGTATTTAACCTGAGGTTGCTGCGGTGACGTCTGGGGTTACCATGGTAACGAACTGCAGCAATGACGCCACCTGCTTTTATCTCTGGAGTGAGACATTGCTTTGCCCTGTCATTCCCACGTGTCTGTGTGTTTTTGTGTGTGTCTGTGTGTTTTTTGTGTGTGTGTGTGTGTATGTGTGAGGATTAGGTTGGGAGTTCCAAAAAGGAAATGGCCCATTACCAATCCCTGTAATGAGACTTTGTGAGTCTTTTGTGTTACAGCGCCAGAGCACACAGAATACCTAACTTTAACCTAACCTTAAAGGAAACATATCATGCTTTTTGTCATTTTTTTTATTTTTATACTGAACCAGCAGCCCTTTTGAAGAGGTAGGACTAACCAACACATCACTTTCCAAAAACTATTACTGTTAAGGTGTAAAACATTGGTCCTCACTAATATAGTTAATACAAAACCCCATGCACACATACACTTCCTGCTCTACAGCTCCATTCACAGTTAATTTTCATATCTTTCACACCTTTACAATAACACAGTATAAGAAAGGCTCATTTTTCTTTGTTTCTTCTCTCTTTCTCTCTCTCTCTCTCTATTACACACACACGCACGCGAACACACAGACGCGTGTGCACATTCATTCACATTCATTAGTTTTATAAACTGCCCATCTCTAGCAGTAAACAAGCTCTCAGTCATTACCTCTAGATTACCCTCCAACACCACCACCACCACCATCACCGCGACTTCATGAATACTGAACGAATGCCTGACACATGCTGTACATGCACACGCACGCACGCATGCACACACACACACACACACACACACACACACACACACACACAGACACACAGATACGTATGAAGAATTCATCCTCTCAAGTCTGAGAATATCTCTCTGGACACATCTCTCCTTCTAAGCATGTATATGAACATAAGATTTTCCTTGTTAATGTACACACATTGCCGTTCTTTAGTCATTCTTTCTCATCTTCCTCTTGCTTTTTCTCTGAGGTTCATGTGAAGGGAACTTAATTAATTTTAGTGATACCACATAATGAAGCCTCTCTCCACACTCTCTCTCTCTCTCTCTCTCTCTCTCTCTCTCTCTCTGACTCTCTCTGTCTCTCTCTCTGTCTCTCTCTCTCTCTCTCTCACACTCACACACACACACTCACACACACACACACACACACACACTGAAGGGGTAGTTAAAACTAGATGACTGCTCTGTGCCTCCTGGGATGTTTTGGCAATTATGCTTTTGTGTGTGTGTGTGTGTATGTGAGCACATCATATGCATTCATCTGTTTCCACGCCTGTTTGTTTGTTTACTGGTTATATTTTTCTCAACACCAGGCACAATTGGATTTTGAATGGTTTGCAATGAGGCAGCCCACAGCCCATATTCAGTGTCTAATAGTTTAAAGGGAACATATAATGCTTTTTGTGATTCTCTGTTATTTTTATGCAGTTTTTTTTCTGTTATTTTTGAACTTGAGGTAAATGGTAGGGGGTTGTTTAAGCCTTCATTAGCAACGTTACCTCTGCTTACTCTTTGTGATAACGTTAGACTGTTCGTGCATCCCCACAAATGGCTGTCCATTACATAGCCATTGTTGTTAAAGTTGTTTCATGTGTTGTTTGTGTTCACTCATATTTTGGATCGGATTTTGAGTTCCATGTACGGATTGTTTACGTAGCTATATGGGATGTTGCCAGATACGCCGTTTCTGAAAGCTAACCAATCAGAACAGAGTGGGCTCATCGGGAGGGGGGCCTTAAATAGACAGGAGCTAAAACGGCTTGTTTAAGACAGGCTGAACTGAGGAGCTGCATAAAGGAGTAGTATAAAATAAACAGGGAGCTTTTTGAACTATAAATCATGCAAAGATATTCTAGCATAGACCTGTAAATGTGCATAATACGTCTCCTTTAATCCATTTTCATGCCATAATATATAAAATGTTATTCTTGTCAGCATAGAAACAAACACACATCTATTTTTACTGTCCTTTGAAATACAGGGTGGTACAAAAATACCTTGAATGTAAATATCAATAAATCCAGGTTTCCAAATGGCAACAGTGTAACAGTAAACATCACGCCTATCATCTGAGAGAATGATGAAAGCAACTGGATAAAATATCATTTTTAGATTGGCATGATTTGTTTTGTTATATTGATATAAACACCTGATAATATGAGGAAAGTTCCAGCTGTGTAGTGCTTGTGGTGGAATATTGGAGAGGATGTATCAACTTAATATAAATGAATGATGAATCAACTAATGATAATGTTAAATGACTTGCCTTCTAGCCATGTTTGTTTTGATTCAGAACCATAAGACGGCTTTGGTGATGATGTTGCTGATATACTTAACAATGCTTAACGAGTGAGACTTCTCCTCAATGTCCCCTGTATTTACTTTCTTTACATAACGAGTTGCCCTAATTCCTTGTGTACATGTTGCCCTGAATCTGGGTGATGTCATCTTATATAAGTCGCTATCCTTGGCCCTACCATCATCCTGCACATACAGATATGGAGGTGGGTCAGATGATGGATTGATGGATGGAGGCAGGGTGGTGGTGGTGGTCAAGGGCAGCTTAAAGCTTGGGAGATGATGTAATTAGTTAGTGTGTGTATGTGCATGTGCGTGTGTTATTTAGTTTGGGGGGGTTGATGCATAATGGGTGTTAAAGCCTAAACAAGCTTTTGGAGCTTGACTGCTATTCCCACGGGTGTATGCGTGGAATCCCATCAATCCCATCCCCCAGCTGCACAAATACACACATCAGGGTTAAGGGTTAACCCCCTCGCCACTGTTCCTATTGTTACTATGGAGATGAGGGTGAGATGTCACTGGTCACTGGTCACTGGTCAGCAGTCAAGCCAGCACATTTTAAACAGTGGAACAGCGGCATATTTTAAGGTTGAAATTAAAACATGGCGTCATGAATATGCAATGAACAGACTAACATGTAAAAATGTCCAACACGTCAAAGTCAAACAATTAAAATTCATTTTTGCTGAGAAATTATTATCTATATTATCAGTGTCCTGTGAGAGTACCACCTGGGGGTGTAAATTCCTGGTTCTCACTGACAATGTTGCGTAGGCACAACATTGTCAGCTTTGGGCTGTTTTCTGCTGCTCCCTGTTGTGATCAAATCATGGGGTAACATACAGATTGTTGTATTAGAGGACTACTCCCTGCTGTCATTTGACAGTTGGGTCATTTGCCATCACCACAAGAAGACTCATGACAGAGAGACAGCTAGTTAGACGCTCCTTTGTATAATATGGCACGAGTGCAACACTCAGCTGACTGACTCTGAGTGGAATATAAACTTAACAGCATGACGTGTTGTTCCAAATATCAAACGTTGTAATGGGACAAATATTCAAAATTGCTAATAGTTAAAAATCAAGACTAGGGTTAGGGTTAGGGTTAAAAACTGAGGAGACTTAAAATAACATTAAGATTTAAGTGAATGAATGTTGAAAGTAATAACAATTTTACCTCCTTGTTGAGTGTGACTGGAAGAAGCACAATAGAATGACTTTATAGATCACCAGTTTTAATAGAAGTAAATAGATGACAGAAAGCGTTGATGCGTACCACGTGGGGTTGTGTACAACAAAAACTTCATAATTAGTTAACTATCTGGAATCCTGTTGGATGGGTGGGCATTCATGTGCTACTTCCTAGTGGGAAAGTCACAGTTTCTGGCATCGTGCTCCATGTTTTCTGGCCAATTAAACCGGCAACATTCAGACCAAACCAGAGTTCACTGCTGCTGCCATCTGGAACGCTCAACGTGCAAGCAGCTTATAACAGTTTTCTACTGTGTGGGAAAGGTATGAGCAGTCATCGTTTGTGAGTCTAGGTAGTTTTCATTTTGTATGTAGATTCTGCTAACTCATCCATCGGCATGCAGCGTAATGTGTGTGTCTGTTGTAAGAACGGATGAGGTTCCACTGGTGATGTGTTTGAAGATGTGTGAAACGTTTCTTGGGGAGAAAAGATTTGTGGAAACACTGTGGTTTCTCCAGGTGTCAGACAGTGCAGGTGTGTGTGTGTGTATATGTGTGTGTGTCAATGTCTTTCAGTTCCTTCCTGTCTTGTAGCAAATATGCCTCCTCCATCCTCCACCTCCACCTCCTCCTCATCTTTCTCTGTAATGGAGAGATGTTGAAATGCACCCACCGCCCACTTTAGACTTGGCAGGAAACAGATTCTTGGCTATGCTAGAGAAGAGAGATCGGTGTACACACTCACACACAGACACATGCGCGCAGTAACACACACACACACATCTGAAGAGAATTTGGAAACATGGCAGCGAATGCAGGTCTTCCTCTCCATCGACCTGCTGTTCATTCTCACAGCTCTCAACTTCAATTCATCACCAGCTGTGTTTATGGACCTTTTGTGAAATCATTCTTTTCTCCTCTTTTTTATTATGCCTGAAGGACTGATTGAACTTTCTGAGGTAGTTCAGTCCCTCCTAAAGAATTCTCTTTTTTGTAAACGTCACAATAATTTGCACTCTGAAATGTGTTGTTTGGACTTTTCGGCAGTTTGAAGTTGAACTATAGAAGAAGAATAGCAATGGAAGAAAAGCTCACTTTGGCAGAACTTTTGTCCCTTCTGCCATGGCCGCACTGAACAAACTGCCTTGCTGGCACAGTGTATAGATCGAGAAATATCTGTGGGTGTGTGTGTGCGGTTACATCTATATGTGTTTGCATACAGATGGAGGAATAAATGTTATATATAAGTATATCTGTATGTTTCTCTGTGAAATATGTAGAGGCTGTGAAAACAAATGGTCTGAGGAAACAATAAGGACTATATCTATCCATTCTTCCACCCATCTTTCTGTTTTTCATTCCTTCCTTCCATCCTTCCTTACCTTTCTATCCATCTAATGCATAGGAACACAACAAGTATTTTTAGTAGTTTAAAGTCAAAAATATGCTTAATACAGTATTAACACAACAATACCAAGAATATATAACATCTATAATATAATCAGTAGAGTGATATCATGAGCTCAAAATACATTTGGGGTTACATTGGTCCCTATAAATGTATCATTAAGTACAACTGATCACTACACACACATTATGGGATTATTATCACAATGCGAGTGGATGTGTGAAAGGCGCCATATGGCCACCATAAACTCACTAATGAGCATTACACATAACACATAATGAGTATATAAATATTGTTTTGATATTATAGTTACAATACCGGTAGTTGTTTTTTTTTTTCATTGTGGATACGTGTGATATTCTCCTGAAATGTGTGCTGCGCATGGTGCATATTAATTTTTGGGGGTCAAATAAGAACATTTCAGGTTATTTCGGGACACACTTTGATCCACAGTATTCATGGCTGCAGTACAACTGTGATCAGCTTTCCACTCTGACGTCCATGTCCAAACATCCACTCCTGGCTCTGTGTGTGTGTGTGTGGGTGTGTAAATACTATGTGTGCAAATTCGAATCGGTATGCATGTGTGTGTGGTGTTTGATGGTGGTTTGCGTGTGTATTTAGAAATAAATGCGTGTGTGTATGTACAGTGTGTCTATAAATCATCATGCGCATGTGTGTGTGTGTGTTTTTTGGCTACTTAATGTTAAGCCAAGGCTCTCAACCTGTTGGAGTGCTGTAGTGCTGCACTTGTTTAGGATGATGTGTTTCAAAATGAATGTCATTTAGGACCAAACACAGGAGAAGTGCACCTCAGAACGAAATGTGCAAAATATCAACACACAGAAAAACGACCATAGGCTATAAAACAGATGTTGATTATTGCACATGTGTACAAGTAGCTGTGTGTGTGTGTGTGTGTGTGTGTGTGTGTGTTGTAGGGGTGTGTGTGTGTGTGTGTTGTAGGGTGTGTGCAACAGTTGTTCATGGTAGTATGTTAGAAAGGAAGGGAGTGTTTGGAGAAAAGTTGGAAGAAAAATGCAAACGCCTAGTGGTAGTTATGTAGTGAATATTTCACTTTGGTTCTGGTGTTTGTGTGTGTGTGTGTGTGTGTGTGTGTGTCTGTGTAAGAGGGATCTGGCAGTTTTCATCCTCCAGGACAGGGATTATGTAAGCAGAGAGAAGCGAGGTCAAATACCATCCTCTCTCCCGGCTGCATTCTGTTTAGACTGGGAACAATGGGAACACTGGTACAGTTCAACTCTTCTGCTCTTAGATGTAAAAACGCTCTGAGCTGAAAGCTGTTTTTTCAGGTGCTGGATATTATGCAGCCACTGAAGACCTGACTAATGTTTGCACTGTTTATTCTCACTATTAAGTGTCACTTTAAGAAACCTAGAGAGGAGATGGGACATATCAACAGAGACTGGTCGCCATGGCAACACACTCAGCTCAAATTAACATCCCTGCTTTATAAATCCACTTTTTATCGTCCACTGTTGCACAATGTTTGGGTTGTGGCAAAGAGTTGTTCCAAACATCCTGTATTCTGGACAAGAGAAGTCACAAGATTTGAATAAAGTTATTTGAATTTCAGGGAAAATTTAAAAATGGGTCACTAGTATAAAATATATTGTGAAGGCTGGTAGAAGTTTCTGGTGTCCCTGGTCAAAGTCTTGTTGGTTTTTCAGCAATAGCTTTCAAATATCACACCTAATATGGAAATGATTTGTAAGGTGTTAATGCTGCACTACACAAAATCAGTGTAAGAACTGGTTGAAAATGTGATTACATGTCTATGTTTCTGTCTACAGAAACTTTACCTTTTTAAATATGACTTTCACACCAGTCAAACACATAATTTGTACTCTTTTTTTACCTATAAAGTCCAGCAACATAATTATTTAATCATAATTCATGTTCAAAGGCAACTTGAAGTTTAAATTCTCTGGAAGGTTGAATGGCAAGTCCATAAATGTGGCAGTATGCATTTATGTGAAAGAAAACTCTAGCAGTCTGACTGTAAAGTAGGTTAACAGAACAATTCAACCATCTAAACTCAGTGCTGCACTGAAAATATTGGCATCAGGAGTAAAGGGGAACATTTATAGTAACACAGCTGGCTGCTGGTGACTCTTCATCAACCTGAACCTCCACCTCTCGATTATTGGGTGTGTTAACAATCGATTGTTCCCAAGTAGATTGCAGATAAACATCCACAAAATGGTTATTAAAGTATCTGTAATATACAAGTGATTGTCTGTTGTAGTAGATATTCATACTTTGTTATAGTAACTACTACTCAGTTTGATTTTTTAAGATGTAACCTAGCATATTGTTAACCAGATAATAAACAGAACATCTGCAGGTATTTTGGACATTACAAGCATGCTAACACATGAGTAAAATGTGAGGATTTGAAGCTCTTATGTGTCATGCATGATAGTAAACTTTATATCTTTAGGTTTTGGACAGTTGATCAGACAAACCATGACATTTGAAGATATAAACACTGGGCTCTAAGACATTAGAAGTGGCATTTTAAATGATTTTCTAACATTTTATATAGACAAACAGTGAATGATTAATGGAGGAAAGGTTAGCTGCAGCCCTAGACTGACAAAAACAGTGTGTTCCTTCAGGTTCTCTTGGTGACTTTCTGTGGGTGGAGAAATGTCTAATCCTGACCACAGTCTTTAAAAGGATAAACAGAGTGAATTTCAGTCATGAGTGGGATGCGTTGCGGTCCAATTTAGTCATTTAACCCAAGACAACACTGTTCTCATTGCATTACTCGTCAATGAAGTAACTTCAAGTTAACAAAAAGGAAACACACAAAGCTTTTAAAACTTCTCCCAGAGCTTCAGTCTGACACTATTTGTTTCAAAGGGGCTTGTTTTGCATCAGACTAAATGTTCAGTCACATTCAGCTTTTAGCAGTCTTGACTGAAATGACCAAACAACAGAAAAATCACTGCTGTACTGTAGCTCTGCTGTGTGGGTTCATCTGTTTATGTGGCCGTGTGTGTAAGTGGCTCTATCTTTAATCCTGTGTGAGTCGTGTGAGTCGTGTGTGTGTGTGTGTGTGTGTGTGTGTGTGTGTGTGTGTGTGTGTGTGTGTGTGTGTGTGTGTGTGTGTGTGTGTGTGTGTGTGTGTGTGTGTGTGTGTGTGTGTATTTCACAACCTGGCAACAAGACTGATATACACCACAAAATTATGCCCTTATCAATATATTATATATATCAATATTATATATAGAGAGGATGTCATAAGTCAAAAGTTTAAACACACCTTCCCATTGACTTGAATGAGAAAGTGTGTCCAAATTTGTACTCTATAAAGGATATTTTGCTCATGATAATGCCACCATAGATCATACAGGTAATATTGCAACATCATTTTCTATGATGCATCATGAGAGAGGAAAAACATGACTGTGAAAAAGCAAAATCATATTCTGTGAAAAGTATTATTTAAATGTCAGTTTATCCCAAACTAGCTAAAGGTCAAGCTGCCTGAAAGCAGAACTGTTTAACAAAGGAAGGAAGCAAACAATAACTCGCCCTTTTTTGAAATAAGTTTTTTCAAATGACCAACCCCCCCCCCAGAAAAAACAACAACAACAACGCAAATTACATTGTTAAATAATCCTACACATCATTCAAAAACAGCCAAACATCTAACAAGAGAACATGTTGGAATATTGCTACCAGTGTATCTATAATGTGTGATTTTATTTAACTGGCACAAACACTGACAAACTAAGAATTAGTATTCTCTCCGAATCCTAAACCCCTCAGCATGCCGCTGTGCCGCTGTGCATCACTGTCATCTCTTTCATGTTTCACTCTCTCCTTTCTCTACTCTCTCTCTTTCATTACTCTCATCTCTGTCTTTGAATGATGTTTGTCCACTCGCGGAGGGACTTCTAGCAAATGATTGCAGCCACTTCTCCACTCAGCTCTCCATTCATTCTCTTCATCCGCCCTCAGACAAGTTGGCTGAGGTCCCAACTCATCTCGGGCCTCGTTCACCGAGTCCTGCCAGCTCTATTAAAACTCCATAGGTCATCACGCTGTTCTCTGGCACAATCTGCATATCGCTGCCATCAGGAGAACTTATACTGTGTCCAGTGTTTTAATATCAGTCTTTTAGAAACAAGGAAAAAAGGTTTTGATGTCTAACACATAGAAGATGTAACCCTTAAATTAATCTTAAAAATATGAGCGACAGTTTTTGTGGTCTCGATCCCTTTATTGTAGGTTGCTGGTATGACCCTGAGGCTCTACACTCTACCATAATTGTTTTTTGGTTGTCGTCATCCTCTTTGAATCTGAAACTGCCAGACAGTTCTTTCAGATGCCATTTCCTGATTTGATTTCCTCCTTGTCACCACCACCATGTATAACTCCTGACTCATTGTATTCTCATTTTTCTTGTTCTCGTCCAGCTTTGTCTTTTGCCATCACCACCTTCTCTTTCTCTCTCTCTTCTGTCTAGCACATGTAACATTTGTTTTTGTTTTCTCCCTCTGCCTGTGAACAATTTGTCATGCAGTTTTCTCATTTCTTGGATATATCTTTGATAGTCCACTATTGGCTGATAATATTGGCTGACTGATTATATGAGTCGGGGCTTTACTGGGACATTTACATAGACGACATACCCACTCCAGCTTCATAACACTGTTGGGAGGAATCCTTGGTTGTGCACTTTTCATATAGGGCCAGATAGCGATAGATCATTTCTGTGGCATTTCTAAGTAATGTGCACATTTCAGAGTTTAGAAAGAGTACTCGAATCATCCAAAATCTTTATCAGTTTGTCAGACGAAGAGACTTATACTGATTTTAAATAATAATTTTAGGGATTTAAAATAAAAGTCAAACAAGAAATTGCTGCTTGTGCCAAGTAATCTATAAGGATGTAATCAATTGTCTCCTTTGATCATAATTTGATATAATAATGTGTTTTACAGATTGCAGTCCCTGAAACTGCCTTTTTCACAGCCTTTTTTTAGGGGTTTGAGACAAGCCAAACTTTGTGTGTTGGGATAGATTGGTTCTTATTATGGTTGAACTGATGCTGCCAATATTGGCTGCTAAATATTTTTAACAGTCAAAGTGGCATCTAAGTGCCTCACAGAAGGCTGCAACAGAGAAAACTGTCCCATCTCCATAAAGAAAACCTTTCAGATTTCGAATGAAAAACACCTTTGATACCATAAAACTGTCACTTTTAAAGATATTATTGAAATAAAAAGTAGTGACTTCAGCTATCAGAAAGTCATTTTGTTGAAACTGCAGCTCCTGCTATGAATTTAATTTACTCCACACCATCCTGAGCTACTGTGGTGTGCAGTCATGGCCTAGTTCCACCATCATGCCATCACGTCCCAGAACTGTTTTTCTCAGGCTATCAAGACTAAAACTAGGCTAAAACTGAGTGCAGTGCTGAAAAGAAATTTTATGTGGATCATCATAGTTTCTTTTTTTTTTCTTCTTCCAGTCTTCAAAGAGGCTGGCGATGGTTGCGATGGCAGCATTAATCAATGCTGGTGGAAATGTACTGGGGAGCCACAGGAGATACTGGCACAGTAGTAAAACTGGGACATTGTCAGGCCCTGCAGCCATGGCTTTCCCTTTTCCTCTCTGAAAACACATTCTTTCATACATTAACCCTATTTCTCTCTTCATCAACACTCTCCGCCTCCCTATCTCACCCTCCTTCCTCATTTTTTCTCTCTTTTGCCTCACTCAGTATCCCAGCTTTATGCAAATCCATTTCTGCTTCTTGTGAGTGACTAGAAAGAAAACATTCTTGTTAAAGTGATTCAGAAATCACCGGTAATATTAACAGATACATATAAAAGAATGCGAGTGCTGTAATAGAAAGGAAACCATACAATGGAAAACTGCTTTGAAACCAACCATGGTGAATTCCTAAAATCTACCAACCATGATTTTTATCAGCATTTCGACTTGATGAAAAAAAAATCTCCTATAAAAATGTGCAATGTTTATGAAAACCCACACAAACTGCATTTGCAAACTGCATTTTTCTGGCTTTCCGAACATCTTCACAGAATAAACTTTTGAGAGTGCATTCTAGGATAAAAAAGAATATTTTGGATACTTTAACAATGGTATCAATCTTAGATTTGTGCTACTTTCACTGTGTTTTTATCCCTGTAAAGCTGGCAAGTTTGACTTTCTCACACTCAAAGGAAGCTGCACTACTTTGTCAAGGCTTTTATACTGTATATATTTTATATTTTAAGTACAGGATGTTTTCCTGTGGTGATCTAAATTTAAGTTTTGATGCACCTCCACAGCAGAGTTTAAAATATGTATGGAACATATTCTTACCCCCCATGTGGCCACAACAGGTTTGAGTGCCTCACTACCACTCCCTCAGAATTTGACAGCAAGTAGCCAGTGACCCACCCTGACCAGAAACTCTTAATTGGCCCTCCTGTGAGTGTGGAGTGCATTTGTCCAGTGTATGTCAGGATAGGCTCCAGCCCTGCATCTCCCTCAAGCTGCGTGGAACACTTGTGGCTGCATCCCAATCAGTGATGCTTCAACAGGTGTTTTGCCTTTGACAGCTGATCGACAAAAGCCTGCTGTGACCTCACTGCTTGGGGTGCGGTCAGAAGTGCAACATGCTTGAAAATGTCACCCTGCAGAGAGGAGTCCAGCAGCCGTTTTCATTCCTTTTATAAGGCAATGATGCCTATGTTGAGGTGCTCAAAGAAGGATGACTGGCAGGAGAGGGCAAATTAGACTATATATGTTGCCTTCCTCTGACTAATGTCCACTCTGCAAATCTGCTATCGCCTCCTTTGTTTTACTTCCTCTTTGTTCTGTGCACTATTTCTCTCTATTTTCTCTCCCTCTGGTTTTGAGTGACACTACAGTGCTCCTTTATATCTGCTGAATTCAGCTGCTGCAGCTTTTTACACACACACACACACATATACACACATTCTCACACGCCTTTAAAGACATAAAACAATGTCAGCAGGAAGGCTTTTCCTAGCAGCCGTTTCTACTGTGTATTCTGTGATCGCGGCTGTGTTAAAGGAAAACCTCTGCAGTCACACCTATTCAGTCACGCTCTCGCTCCCTCTTCTATCGCCACCAGAAAATTGAATTTCTACCGCAGTTGTTCTCTGTGATGTCCCTGTCCCAGATAAGTCACTCATGTCACTTGGCGCATGCATATAAACATACACACACACACACACACACATGCAAACACATAAACACGGTAGCGCTCAGCTGACAAGGGCTTTTTGAGGCCAACGTTATTGTTTTGTTGACAATTGTTTATAGCTGATATTTGTGCTGATATTTAATGTTTTCCCAGTTTGACTGTTCCTGGGCCAAAAGCTGGAAGTATTAAGTGTTCTCCCCAGATTTGTGCTATTATCAGGGTTGAAAAGCATCTGAATTAGATTTAGGACACAGTACGAGGCACTGAAACTGAAACCTACTACAGCTTCTACAGCTACTAATACATGTTTAATAGTGAATATCTAAATATCTAAAAACATATAGTCCGAGATTTTTGGAGAGAGATGGAAAGTGAAAACCAAAGGTCCTCTGCCAGATTCAAACCAGGCCGATTTACGTAGCACCATAAACTCATTGGCCAGCAAGAAACCCTAAATTAACACATACATTTAAACTAATTCAAGTTAAGGACTTCCTGTAGACAGAGCTGGCAGCTGATTTATCTGTTGGGTTGTCAATTGCCGCTGCAGTTACTGTGGTGGCAGGTTGGATGTGTACACGTTTACACTTTTAGTGAAAGCAGAGATGTTTGGGTTGATCACGGTCAGCAGTCGCCCCCCCCCAATGTAGGAAACATGAGGATTTAATGGTGATTTATGAAAGTAGAATTGATTTCATGAAGCAGAGGCTTGTGACTTTTGTTTTCTGTTTTACTTTATTTCTCCAAAGTGTAATTTCCTTTGTACAGCAGTTGATTATAACAGTGCAGCTCAAAGAAAGACAACATGGTGAATAACTCTCTGAAAAAAATTGGACTTAATTTCACTGAAAAGTAACCTTTAGTAGATTATAACCTGTATTTTGATGGAATATGATATATAATACATAAAACTGATTATACTGGATCTCTTTTAATTTATTGGCAAATGCATCCAAAAAGTGGGATCTTTTGACATATATTACAGTGTTAGGTGCCGGTTTACAAATGAAGTGCCACTGCAGAAATGGCGACTTGGTTATTTCTGCCTGCAACCTGAATTCGTCTAGTGTAGTATTAATTCAGTTTTCTTATTTATAATATATATTTATTGCTATAATTATATGTTAATTAATCACTTACAATAGTTGAGAGATAATACGATACAGCAATTTTAATGATTAATTTTGAAGTCATTTATCAAACAAAATGCCAACATTTGCTGGTTCCAGATTCATAAAAGATATGTTTTCTGTTTTGAATCACTGTGCATTGAATATTTTTGGGTTAAGGACTATTAGGTGGACAAAAAGCAAGATATGTGAAGTAATCTCTTTTGGAATTTTGATGAGCATTTTTCAGTATTGTATAGCACTAACTGAATGATTACTGAATCAATAATGATCATTAGTAGCAGTCTCAGTTCTATTGTGTGAAAGTGAATCATCTGCGTCACATCCATCATATTGGAGCTGAACACCCTGCTTCAACCAGCTAAACTGCGAATGGTGTCTCAGCAAACTGTGGTATAGTGTGATGTTGTGCCTCCGGCTTTGAAGATTTACTGTACAGCACAAGTTATTATATAATTCTGACTCACAGAAAATATGTCACTGGTCATTTCATTCAGCAACAGAATACAGATAATAATGACCGTGTGTGGCAGTGTAATGCCCATTTAGGCTTCAATTGCATATCAAAAGAATTCTGAAGACACACATTTGTATATGTATTGATTGGCTGTAGGTATAGGCTTTGTGGAGCTCCTTTTGTGGTTGATGGTAATGTATTGCTCTTGTAATATCTCCGAACGCAGGGATGAGGACACAAGATTCAATGAGGCAGAAATAAAAGTAAGCAGGCAAAACAGGCAAAGGTCAGCAGTAGGCAATCAGTCAGCAAGGGAAGCAGGTGTGTAAGTAGGAAGGGCCGACAGGTGATTGAACTGGTGGGAGAACAGGGGTCACCTCAGGACAGGAGACTGCATCTGAAATGACATCAGAGTAATACCATTTTCAGACTACACGACCTGACAGACGTAGGCCATCAGGACTGAAAACGGGCATCAATGGGCGACAACTGATTGATCATAGTAGACGACAAGCGATGCTGCGTCTGGGATGCCTCATGACATTCCAACAAAAAGAGTGTCAGTTTCAGTTTTTTTGCTTCTCTAGCTGCGACACCTTCCACAAAAAGGGTGGAAGTCACAGATGAACACACAATAAGATACTATCATGATATTCTTCCAACAATAATGATTTATTGTAACAGAGGTGATTCTGCGATATACGATATATCACAAAGAAATGATCTACGCTATATCACGATATCTGTAATGGAAGAAAAAATATTTCAGAGAGAGGGAAATAGTCAAATAACATATAGTGTTTACAAAAAGTACATCAGTTTCTCAATGCCGCCAAGTATATGACAATATTTATAACTGTAGCCAGAGATGCTGGCAGTGTTAGGAAGCCTGATAAGAGACAACGGAGATGCGACTTGGTGCTAATAACCTGAATATTTGTTATTTTTCTGTGGCAGTAAATACAACACGCAACCCGCGGATAACTAACTGTTCTGTATAGAGCTTTCAAGATATTGACGATTGATGACAATAGACTAAACATTAAAATGAAAAACAGCAACAGCTGCCTACTGACACGCACACACACACACACACACACACACACACACACACACACACACACACTCTGTGTTTCCAGTGCGGACACGGAAAGTCTGACAGCAGCTGCTCTGCTGGTTATTTCACTTGCATTTCTTCTTCATTGTCACCCACAACTGACATCCATGTGACCATCACCAGTGTGTTCAGCATCTCCATAAGGACATGGAGGATAGTGGCGCACTGCTAGTAGGGAGCCTAAGTAGCTGAATCAATTCTGAGTGATCCTGTGTTTAAAAAAGAACAGCGTATAGATCTTGCCACCGGTATATTAATCATTTATCGCAACTGAAAATATTGCGAAAAGTTGCGATATTGATTTTTTTTGTCTCACCGTTGTTCAATGACGTTGGCACAGAGAGCTCTTTTAAATAGAACTGTAAACGTAGCGAAACAAAAGAGAATGATGTTGTTTGTGGCACTATGGCAACCAGACAGCTAGTATCATACACACTGCCTCAGACGCCATTGTTCATTTTTGTTCCTGGTAGTTGGTCACTGGTATCTCCTTCCGATGACATCATTCAGATCATGAAAGAGGAAATATGTGTTTTTCAGCCTGGATTTGAAACTCTCAACAGGGCTCGCCTCCCTAACGTGCAGTGGAAGTTTACCAGTACCATAGATGGGGAACTTGGTAGGTTGTACCACCAGTTAAGTGGCCAGTATTAAAAGTTAATGTTAAGGATGATAGAGTAAACTCAGTAATAAGTGGGGGTGGGGGAAATTTCCAATTCTTATATGCATCGCAATTCGAACGTGGACGAATCTGAATCGATTCACCCACGACCAAATTTCAATTATTTAAATCTGTTAAATAAAGTAATACAGACGGTTCTAAAATGTGGAACATCTCCGGGACACTATGGGGAGCACACCAGGAGCGGACACGCCGCGCAGTGAAAACAAACAAGGCTGACCATAGCTACCCACCCCACCGTGACATCCAACACGCTCCTTCTAATTTAAAAGCAGACGTGTGGAAACACTTCGGCTTCTAAAACGTCGACAGCGGAGGCGAACTGGACAAGAGCCACGTTATATGTAAGCTGTGTCGCGCTTAAATAAAATACTGTAGCAACCCTGCAGTAATGTTCTTTTTATAATGTGAAATGTTCTGAGTTAATTCAGTGTTTTGGGATTGAATGAGTAGGTAGGGGCCGGGGACGAGGGCTGTGTGATTGCGCGTGCTTGTGTGTGTATGAGCAAGCTGGAGGAGAGAGCAGCAGTACACAGTTGGAGATGCAGCTAAGTCCTTGTTTGTAGGTTGTTTTGGTGTGGTTACGGCCAACAGTAACCTGTACTGTTCAGTAATAAACGGTGGTTTGCCAAATAACTGCGCCGTCCTTTCAACACGTCCTGGCTGGTGGATACTACAATACTTTGGCAACACTACAAACATGAGAATATCTGACCTGTTACCTTTGGTTCTGTACAACGAAGTTATAACTTTCCAGTTTGCATGCATTTCCATTAGTTTAATAAAATATAATGGAAATGAACTATTTTTTTCTTATTACAAATGCACTGTTTTTAAAAATTGCAAGTGATGAATGCTTATTCAGTGAGACAAAAAGATATGTGAAAAAGTGCATCAATATACATAAATTAAAGATGCATCAATAATCGTTTTATAATCGAATCGTAGCCCCTGAATCATAATCGAATCGTGAGGTGCCCAAAGATTCCCACCCCTAGTAGTAAGGCTGGTGAGAAGACAATAACAGTCACTGTCATATTTTTTTCCCCATCTGGTGGAAAGGGTAATCATTTTGATTGTGTAAGTATAGTTCTGTTTAAAGCTGACTGACATTCCTATTCCTAACCACAAGCTGTACATATTCTCAGAAACCACTCTCACACACCTACACACATTCAGAAGACAATGGTTTATGTCTAACTGGTATGATATGTGGCATTCAGACGCATTCAGCACACACCGGGCTGATTGAGCAGTCTGTAACAACAGATGGCTCTGAACCCTGCAGATGTTTGTGTGTGTTGCTGTTGTCAGTCGTGAATAAAGATCTCTTGTTTTTCATAATTGAATCTTATGACTGGCGTGTGGCTCATGAGGCAGAACGACGAACACACACACACACACACACACACACACACAGAGAGATAAAAATTAGCTTTTGTTTTGAGTGGTTGTCCTTGGTGTCTTCTTTTGCTTGGGCATGCACTGACTGACACTGATTCATTAGCCGCTGGTGGTCCACAAATGGACAGGTGGGGCAGCCTGGTGTCCCACTGGTGGTCTACAGACATCTGTGTGTGTGTGTGTGTGTAACATTTGGAAGCAGTCTGGTCTGTGCTCGCGGGGCTGCGGCTTCCCTCTATGTGGTATCTGAGTTGCCTCTGTGAGTGTGTGTGTGTGTGTGTGTCTGTCCTCAGCTTTCTCTGTGAGCCAGTGTTTGACCTGCCATCTGAATGAGGTATTTCACAGCGGAGTCCCAGAAAGAGCAGAGTGAAATAATGAGCTGAACCAATTTAATGTCAAATTACGACAATAAGCTGCTCTGTCGATCCCTGTGAGGACGTTTTTACTTTTTTTGAAGGTTGGAGATTGAAAAGCACCCAGATTCAGAGTCCTGCTCGAGCACACAGGACAACAGCAGTCGGCATAATTGATTAATGAAATAGCTGGCAATTACTTTCTGGAAACTGGATTGATAAATTAATTGACTTATTGACTCAGCATTAGTCTGGACTAAACAAAACCCTGCACTGCATATGAGTTAATGAGTTAATGACACTTTTTCTTAACATTAAATTACTTCACTTTCATCATTACAGTTGACCACTCTGAAGGTGTCTTTAGACCGTGTGGCAACAACGATTATCACGCCGTGCGAGACGGCTCAAACAAAATCTTGGTTGCAATTCGAGTCAGACTGTACAATATCAATTCGAGGCATGTCAGATTCTCAATGAATGTGTGGTGAATCGCAGCTCTATGATAGAAAAGAAGCATATGACAGCAGAAGCGTGTCATCCATCTGTGCTGCTCATATGTTTTGAAAATCCAGCAATACTTTTGGTTTGTGGAGGAGAACGAGTGTTTTTTTTTTTTCCTACCAAACTTTATTCAAAATTAGGAGGAAATGTCACGCTGGTTATGAGTATTCATGTGTCATCATTTCATATCGTTTTCTGTTTGGTTGGTTTTGTTTTGTCGGGTCATAGCAGCAGTCACATTGTGAGAGTTTGCTTCTAAATTTGTGGCACTGTTGGAATTTCGCTGCAGGCTGTCTTTGTTCAGCCGTCAGTGGGATACAGGACCGTCGTTCAGGATTTACGACCAAAAGATTTCACCATGTTTCTCTATGCCTCAAATAAACTAAACTAATCCACTTCAACCTATTAGAATTTGATTACCATAATGCCAGTGAAATTCCACTCTGTGCAATAAAATGTGGTTAAATTCAATGTAATCTGATTCAGTCTACTTTAATTCACTGCCTTCTTTTCCTACTCACTCAATATAGTCCCGATTTGTCCAATATAACCCAGTAATTCAGTATAATCAGTTTAAAACCCACATGATCCAGTTCAGTTCAATGTAATCCCATTTCAGTCCAGAATAATCTGGTTCAGACCAGTTCAGTTCACATGGTGAGGATGTGAATTTGTTCTTGGTCCCAGTAGGAGACAAAATCTGTCTCTCTCGCCATCTCTCTGTGTGAATGAGGTTACGATTGACCTGCTAAGTAGACAGATGGAGGAAGGTGTGTGTGTATCTGCATGTGTCCGTCTGCAGATAACAGCTTCCCCTTGGCTTTGTGGTTTTGGCCAGACTACTCATACGAGTACGCACACACACACGCACACACACACACACACAGGCACACAGGCACACAGACAAGATTTCTTATTCTACCTCGGTTACAACTGTGACTGGCCACAATCTCTGGTCACATAAAGAAAATATAGTGTGGGTGTGTGTGTGTGTGTGTGTGTGTGTGAGAGAGAGAGAGAGAGAGAGAGAGAATGAGGGGAAATAAGCTGTAATCCATGTTGGTCGAGTTCACCTCAGACTGACTGAACCACAATTATGGCTACAATCGACTCCCCACGCTGTATTTTTGGCAGAATGTATGTGAGGCCCCGAGGTTGAACTCCATAAAGTTTGTGTTTCAGTCAGTTTATTCCAGAGAAGTTTGCGGTTGTTGCAAAAAAAAGAAAAAAAAGGTGGAGAGACTTACAGTCGAGGTTTGGTCCGATGACCTAAACTCCCCCCTCTTGCTCTCTCTCTCTCTCTCTCTCTCTCTCTCTCTCTCTCTCTCTCTCTCTCTCTCTCTCTCTCTCTCTCTCTCTCTCTCTCTCTCTCTCTCTCTCTGGGGCCTCGCAGCTGCTCTCAGCTGTCCTTTAGTAATGATGTCAACAAGCAGCTGCAGCCTGGTGATGACATCGACAACCCCCTGTACCCCGCCCAGACAAAACTCACATACACTGAGTTTTACTTGGAGTAAAATCGCCTAAAATGACACACCCTAATTAAAATGACTGTACCTCTTAAACCCAAGTTGTCCAAGTTTTACAAAAGGGGTGTGATGTAGTGAGGCAAGAGATGGAGAGTGGGCCAACTGGCTGACGCAGGCCTAGTAGAATTAATGAGGTTACTTTTTTTTTTTTTTTTTAAATGTGACAAGATATATTGTGACATTTTGCAGTAGAAACATAAACCTGCCAGTGTTCTCTGGTAATTATGTAATGGCTATTTATTGGCAACACTACTTGAATATGTATTTTTTTCCTGACCTTTAATGGCTCACAGCAGGTCTTATTTAATGCTATATGACTGAAGGGAACCAATTAAATACTTATGTCTGCTTGTAAGATTTCTTTTTAATAGCAACAGTCTAGACTCTAGACACAGATGTGTAAGTTTTACCAAAAACCTTCAACATTGCTTCTGTAATGTAACTAATATTCCCTCACATAAAACCTTCCTTGTGCACAATTACAGCTCTGAATGTGTCTTCTTTTCAATCACTATTTTAAGTGTGATCTTATTTAGCAGCTTTTTATGCAAATCAAATGAGCTGCGGCTTTACTCATTTACATATTTAGATTATAGATGCTAAACTGAAAAATTGTGGTATCTCTGGTGGTAATTGGCAACAAACTTAGTAAATACATCCTCCTCACCTCCCTCACCTCGCTCCCCCCCTTCTGTGTCTTGAGGGCAAGTTAACTGAAGCTGAAAATGTTGTTTATGTTTTGACCTCCAGTGACTTCTCACCTCGCTGCGGATGATGTAGACGTTGAACTCCAGTACACCCTGATGCATTACAGATGCACTTCTCGCCACACCCAGTATCACTTATGAGTGCAGTGTATCAGACTTAACACAGTCAGCCAGAGAGGGCAGTGAAACGTTGCTCCTCATTAATATTAAACATGTTTATTTTTAAAGACCCTGAAAAGTTGGCTTCAAATCTTAGGGATTTCTTAATCATATTAAATATTGATGACTAAATAGGGAAAAATCAAAATTCAGATTAGTTGCAAAATATACAGTTTATGTCAATCAAACCAAAAAAGTCACTCATAAGAATCTGATTGAGAGAGAGAGATTGATTCTAATCAGTTAAATAGTTAAAGTCCTCCTCCACTCAAATCTGTATTTTTCCCATTTTCATATTTTGTTGAGCTTCATTAGATTCACTGTGCAGAATGTTGCATGTGCAGAGTTTGACACTTAAAGGCTGTTTTCACACTGAAGGTCTGTCTGTGCTCACCTTAAATCTGATACAAGATTTGTTCATCTCGTATGGAGCCAATCCTGGTCCAGTATGTAACTTACAGAAGTGTGATGTGGAAACGTGAGGCCTGAACTGCACATACAGTAACAATGAATTTTTCAGTGAAGTACAAGACAACCCGCGTCTAGCAGTTGAACTACTGAAACAAACAATATTATACATACATTATTATCCAGATTAAACAGCATTTCGAAAGTATCTAACTTCCATATTGTGATTTATTTCTGAGTGGAACAGGATAGACAGGAATTTTGAGAGGAATTTGATTTGAATGTTGAGAAGTGGCTGTGTCATAATTAATTTTAGCTCTGTGCTGCTAAAACTTGAAGATTGATTGATGGGTGGAGTAGTTGAAATGGGTTGGTTTAAGCCTGCATAAACAAACATCATATTTATACAGGGAGAAAACCTGATTGTATTTGAATATAAGAACACAAAAAACCTGACTTTTTAAATGTTTCTGGTATATATTGTTAAATTAGTGCACAAGATGACTGAGTATGTGATCTAAAAGCGTTAAAAAGGCAGTTTTCATGTCATCTTGACTTTAAAAATAACAGAAAAATACTGACAGCATTCAGATTATATGAACAAAAGCAAAACATTCAAGCCTCAATCTAAAATAACTATCAGTAATTCAACTCGTGCTTTTACCCGCTGTCCTAAAATAAATGAATAGAAAGGAAGCCCTTTGTCCTCAGGAGTTATAAGTGGGAATTAAAGAGATGGTGTTTGGTGAGAGGGGGGTTTGTACTGTAACCTTTAAACCGACCTGAAGCTAGTGAATGTTTTGATTGTAAGGATTTCTTTGGATTTAGCGTTTAGGGACCCTGTCACCAGGCTGATTGGAAACGCATCCTCCAACCATCTGCCTACTCCATCTGACAGCACAGCCTGCCCCTTCCCTTCACTTTCTTTTCCTTTTTATACACTTTACTCCTCACATGTATGTTCCCATCACCAGCCCCCCCACCCCCACTCTCTCACCATGAAATGTTCTTCCTATGTGTTCTCTATATGATGTCTGCACATTATCCCACGCCTGAAATACAGTATATTACGGTGTAATTTACATTCCACTCGAAATGAACCGATGCTTGGCTTCCCACAGAACATTTTCACATTAGCACATTTTTGACCATTACTGAGGCAATGAGGAATGAACGAGGTCCTAAACCTCAGTGTACTTTCCCTCGTGTGAAATGGTTCAATAGATGAATTCCATCAACACTAACCCTCTGTTGCAGTTGCTGTTAAATGCAGCCTTTTTATCGGGTAATACTGCATCTTTTTCAGTCAATTAGGACTTTTTCTCTGATGAATGCAGCATCTGAAAGAACCTTCCAAGTAGATTTTATCACTGTACAATGTCAGCTTTGCAATGTTTGCAATGTTCGCAAAACATAAATTAGTTTTTTTTTTTTTTTTTTTACATTAAAGCTCTTTACAATTTTGTATTGTAGTCTGTCTTTAATGAAAAGAGAGGAAATAATTATCTCTACAAAGACTTTGTTGATTTGGCCTTAATTTAACCCTCCTCCAACTTTAATACATCATAAAAATATTGTTTTTCATCTGATTGCCTCAAGGCCTTATGATATCCTCCACACGAGGCATTTGAGCATATACAATTGTTGATCACCAAGTTGAGTGAATTTTGAGTGGTTTAGTAAATGTTGTTACACCTTTCGTGTTCCTCCTACTGGTTATCTTTTCATAGACCCCATATATGAAGCTTTATTAGTGCCTTGCTCTCATTTCACTCTATGAACACAATAAGTAGGGGACTGATGATTTTCTGTCCAAGAGGCTCAGGACCATATTTTTGAGCCAAATGATAACTTGCGAATGATAGTTACTTATGTTACCAGCACTCTGAGACCATGTTTCAAACCTAAAAATTGTGATAATTGACATCTGGTGATGATTTATGTTTTTTATGTTAACGTAAGAGCAGTTAAAACAGACCTGTCAAATTTGACCACGAACACTTAAATAAGGGTGGAGCAACGAACACTGGAGGAGGGTTAAATGGCTTTATTGGTGTTAATGGTAAATGAGAAGAATGTCCAACTTTTAACAGTGGAAAAACAGCAATTCAAAGAAGCATTTTCTTAATTTTCCACAAGATACATGCATACATGTAGATAAAGTAATCAGTGTTAAATTAAAAGATGTTTTAGCCAGTTATGATGTTCACTCACATAAAACAGTGTGGCAGTATTCCAGTATCACCACGTAATCCTTCTTCTCCTCTATCATTCATTAATGCCCCTTATCTCTTTCATTTTAAATTGTGACGCCTATCAAATTCATTTTTTCTGCTTTATAACTTATCAAGTTCCTTTATTGCAAACTCTTATCAAGTTCATGCATTATTTTATTCGTGACTCTTATCAATTTCCCTGTCTAGTGAAACGCTTCCAAGAAAATTGAAAGACACAGTGAATCACAGATCTGCAGCCCCAGCGCTCAAGGCTGGAGCCCTGTTAATGATAATAATAATAATGTTCTTACATGTGCGCATGAGTCAGTCTATGTGCCTGGCCTGTATAAAGCTGCACTCATCCAGGAATTATCCACCGGATCCAGTAGTCACTCTCACCGCCAAGGGAGGCACCTCCAGGGCTACACAAAGCCTCTTTACTGTGCAAAACTAGAAAACAGTGTGAGACTACACTGAATTAGAAAATCTTAAAGTGCTCCACTGGTTGATTTAAATTCATGTCTTAATTATCACATTTTCATTGTGTTTCTTTATTCTTATGAAGGGCTCCTTGCATGTGTAAAATATGGTCTCAATCTACAAAATAAGTTGCAACTCTCCCTCAAAACCTTTTCATTGTATATTACAGACAATGCATTTTCCCTCTTAGTCATTCTTGCCAATGAGTTACCATGTCCAGAATTAGATAAAAACCAGGGTAAGACTTGTGTGCATGTAAATGTACTGACAAAGAAAGCCCAGTTTCATGCTATAATACGGAACATTTCTCATTATAACAAGATAATATCATGTTATAATGATGTACTTCTTTCTTTGTTACTATAAACTAAATGATTCAGTTTTAATGTAAACACTGGTAACATAAACCAGTTATAACATGAAACCATTTCAAACATTTCTCATCATAGTAAGAAACTGAGGAAACATTTTGAGTATTACACATTCTGACTTGCCACAGACAGACAGGGAGAGCCACTGACAGCTGCATGCATGACTGAAAGACTTGGTGGCTCCATGACAGAGAGAGCCAGACACATACAGTGGGACAGAGAGAGAGAGGAGGAAAGAAAGAGCAGAGGGTCAAATTTCTCTCTCCCTGTCTGCATCAATGAGGCGTTATCTGACCCGCTGTGGCCTTATACATCTGTCCTATTTGCCTCCCTATCTGTTTATCCATGTTCAATGTCTCTCTCTCTCTCTGTCTCTCTCTCTCTCATTTTCACTCCCCTCTCCCCAGTAGGAGGCTTCCTACCATCCCTCTCATCTGGCCCACTTCCCAGTCACACTCATCTACAGTGTGTGTGTGTGTGTGTACGTATAGGTTATAATTCTTTTTAAAGGAGATTAAACCTTTATTTTGGCAAACATCTTAGTCAGAAATTATCCTTCTTACACACACACACACACACACACACACACACACACACACACACATTTTTCTTCATATCCTTGTGATGACCGTCATTGAAGTTGCATTTCCTAGCCCTTTACCCTAACCTGAACCATCAGAACTAAATGCTGTATCCCTATACCCTTACCCTAAACTGAATCTAAACCCAATTCTAGCTTTAACCTTAAATCCATGTCCTAAATCTCAAATTGCCTTTTGAAGTTGTGAAGACCGGCTAAAATGTCCTCACCACACTAGTTTTCAACTGAGCTTTCTCAAAGATAGACAGACATGCACACTTAGGTCACTTTTGGAGACACTGCATTGACATTAATTTCCTTACCCTAACCATAACCACTGCTTGCCTAAACTTAATCCTAACCTCAGCCACTGACCCAAAAATCAGCTTTTTCTTAATTGGGGACACATGTTTTGTCCCCAAACAGAAAAGCTGTCCCCAATTAAGTGGTCTTCTGTCTGAAATATGTCCCAGAAAGTAGAATAAGTCACAACTACACACGTGCACAGACACACACACACACACTGTTAATCTGTGTCTTAGCATCACCAAATCCAACTACTGTATTTTGAGAGAAACAAATCCACTATTCATTGGAACAATTTCAACACAGGTGGACAAAAAACACCTTATCTTACAGTATATTTTGACAAAGGTAGCGTTTATTTTAACACTGCTTTATATTATAATGTGCCCCATTACTTCGCCCACCTGTGTTTCTTGTCTGGAAATCAAACAAATCAGTTTGTCTGTCGTGACTGGGGTTTGGATGATAACAGCTCACAATGATTTTACCCTATTCTGTAGCTCCTTCATCCTCTTTTTGCTTTATTTTAATATGTCATCGCTTTGCTCTGCAGTTTAAAGCTTTGAACATCATAAAAATATACATCACAGACAGTAAAAGCAGACTTAGATCTGTGACATTTAATTTGAATGTCAACTGATACTAATCTTTGTGTTTCTGTAGTAAAAAAACAAAAAAAAGTAGGCAAATGTTCACAAAGTGTAGAGATTTATCAGTGTTATTGTTAAAAAAAGCTTAAAATCGGACAAGATGGATGTTGTAACTTGATGCATTTCTGTGTTTCTATATGCATATCTTTCTTGTACATAAAAAATGCATGAGAAATGTGAAACAACATGCAAGAAAGTAATTTAAAAAGAACATCAAACTTCATCTTTTCTTTTCATCATCTTGTACTTTATCTCTGTGAAACTGAAATCTCATATAACTTGCACCCCCCCCCCTCTGTCACACTGAGCCGATGTGGAAAAAGACTACATCCCCAACCCCCGCCCCTCTTCTTGAAAAAACGCAAATACTTTAAATATTTGATGATGGACATATATAATTCAAATCCCTATGTGATGAATTATACACTGTCTGGTGGGATTTGATGAATATTTGTCTTTGTTAGTGATAGCTCTCTCTCCCATCTCAGGCCACTGAGCGACTTTCTCTCTCTCTCTCTCTCTGTGTGTGTGTGTGTGTGTGTGTGTGCGTGTGTGTATGTGTGTGTGTGTGTGAAGGGAAATGATAGTTAACCAGACAGAATAGTGAATTTAAATACTAAAAAAGTAACAGAATTATGGATGACTCAGTAATTTGTACACTTCTTATTAATAATGAATAACAAGTAGTGTATTTACACACTTCTTAATATAAAATGAAGTTGTCAGTTTCTCTTTTTAATGGTCAGGAACCAAAATAAACTGAAGCTTTCCACCATTTGGCCTAAAAGAATAACAGCTTCAACTTCAGGTGAGTACCTACAGTATACCATTAATGAGTAAAGGGTAAAGTAATGGCCTTCAACATGTTTTGGTCAAAAAAGATGAATTAAATAGATTTTTTAATTATTCAATTCATTTAATTAACACACTGAAATAAAATGCAAAGGCAGCTTGTGGCAAAATATCCTGTGAAGATACTTTTGAGAAGTCAGTTCAGTCCAGCAGCTGAACTCTTTGGATGGTTGACTGATCTTAACAGCTGAAGATGCGTGTGATTGTGTGTGTGTGTGTGTGTGTGTGTGTGTGTGTGTGTGTGCGCTCCCGCAGACGTACAGCACGCTAACTGTCCAGGGTTATTATCAGGTCAGGATGAGTCATGAGAAGGTCAGGGAGGAAGCCACATTTTTGTTATGCAATTAACAAACAAGACTAACAGACTACGCTTGAATGAATTTTGTGTGTGTGTCTTCCTGCCTCAAACAGTTGGTATACATAACTGTATATTATATGTGTGAACACTGCTTGTGTGTGCGTGTGTGTGTGTGTGTGTGTGTGTGTGTGTGTGTGTGTGTGTGTGTGTGTGTGTCAGTGTGTGCACTCACAGCAGAGTAGTGGCCCACCCACCTAATGTGCCACCTGATCCAGCCCACCCCTCGGCCCCTAAAGTCATTACATGCTGCTACCCAATCCCTCTCTGTCTCCCAGTCAGCTCTCTGGGGTCTCAGACACATGTGGCACCTCTCTCTCTCACACACACACACACACACACACACACACATACACTCACACTCACACACACACACACACACACACACACACAGCTTTAATTATTTTAAGAACAATTATAATTTTACAATATTAGCAACCATGATAATTAATAGCGATATTATCAGTGTCTTGGGAGGTATAAAAATAGGTGGCTAGAGGAGCAACAGGGGTATTATTGATAATATTGTCAAATAATATTCAAAATAGTATATGTCTTCCTGTGGAAGTCCTTTCTGGACTTTGGGTGTTGCCTAGTAACTCTAATCATTGTCTACTCGTGGTCTAATATATTGTCATCAGTCATTCAACATGCACTTCTCTATACTGTAGCTGTCAAGACCAAAAAAATCTTCACACAGAGAGAAAAGAAGACCATGTTAAAAGCACAACACACCTCATTAGCTGCTTGTCATTTCATATTTAGTTTCTTTAACAAAAGCAAACACTGTTTTGGCTTTGGTGTTTGTTCTGACAGGGTTTATAATTATTAGAGTCATTTGATATGGAGTTGGAGTGAACTGAGTCAGCAGGCGTTTTAGGACATTTAGTTTTATTTCACTACTTCACTGTTGGTGTGACCAAGCACTACTGCACACATTTTCCTTTCAAGTTTGTTTAAATCCCAGCTTCTGCAGAGGAAGTAGTGTATACTTCTTTTAAATCCCCTTTTGTGCTTATGCAGTGTTTATAAATTAGCTACCAGATGCATAATGTGGTATTTCTCATTGTTTTGTGTCCACATTTAGGCTCATTACATGAGTGCTTTTTCACCACTTCTTCAGGAGATAACTTGGCAATCAAATTTCATTTTGGCATTCGTAGTGTTTTCTTCCCCTAAGGAAACACATTCTGTAGATGAACTACCATGTTTTCCCAACTGCTACATCTACACCCTGTTTTACTATTCACTGTCATCTCCTGTAGCGCTCTCCCTTCATCCCACTGCCAAGAGAGATCCCTAAGACACACATACACCCACACACAGCCCTGAATAGACGTGAAACCAAAAGTGTAAATGTTGATATTGAGAAATAATCCTTTAAACACAGAGGAGAGAATAAAAGCCACAATGAGAGAAAAGACCTGCGGAAATGAACAAGAGAGAAATATTAAACAAATAAATATTAAACTACCTGAAGCTGCATCCTTTTCGGTTTTATCTATCTTTGTACAGTTTAACTAAAGAAAGAGCTAAAGGTAGTAATAATGATTTGTCACCATTAGAGTTGTCGCAATAACCTCCATATTGCAATACTGTGGTATAGACAAGCCAACCACAGTTGATGTCAAGCAACGGTCAACACACTATGTTCATGTTTTTTTTCTTTCTTTAGTTAGGCTAAGCTCTTCTTGTTTCACACTTCAGTGTGTGTGTGTATTGAATATTCAACAGCTCTCCTAGTTCAGTCTGTCTATGGTGGTCACACTGTGCTCTTGCTAGTGGGGCTCCACAGAGCCTCCCGCAACTAGCACCCAGGCTAACAAGCTAACATGACGCCCAGTCCTCATAACTGAGCCGGTCTCAGGGTGAGCTGACTGAGGGTGGGTCCTGATGTTATTTAGTTTGAAATATGAATGAATTTATATATTTTTTTCTCTGTTACATATTTAAACTCTCATGCATCACCACGCAGCTGAGCAGACTGCCATTTAACCTGCAGGGTAAAGTAGTTTTCCACCAATCATACAATCTAAAGCCAGCCAGACTCCATTCATAAATCACAGGTTTAAGGTGACTCAGCTTCAGGACAATGCTTTTTCCTGCCATTTTTTGTGTTCCTCAGGTATTACTGCTCCAATCGACACATAACCAAGCTAACGTACCTTGATTTTTTTCACACAAACATACACAAAATTGCACTAATACTGCACATAACTGCACACAGTGCTATTCTAAATCACTGCAGGGGAAATTCCCTACTGTGATAGCCTTAATCACCAGGTTATCCACTAATCAGAAGATCAGCGAGTCGATCCCCTTCTCTTCCAGTCTACATCTCAAAGTGTCTTTGGGCAAGATCCTGAACCTCATATTGCTCCCGGAGGCTGTGCTAAATTAGATCTCCTGATGAGCAGGTTGGAACCTTGCATTGCAGTTTCTTCCATCAGTATATGAATGTGTGTTTGAACTGATAAATGTTGACATGTACTGTGAAGAGATTTGACTGATCAGAAGACTAGAGAGATGATATATGCAGTCCATTTACCTTCTGGGCTCTAAATACTGGCTCCCTGTCAGCACCCCACTGCTTTACAAAGGTCAGTCACTGCACCTTATTAACTGCGAATGCACCAATCAGAGCAGTTTATGCTGCATGATTAATGACCTCTACACAGGTCGTGACCTTTTCCTAAGTAACTGCAGAAATAAAAGCAGTGTGTGGGTGTGAGGTGTGTAGGTGTAATAGGCTGGGAGGCGGCAGAGTCTATGACTTGATATATGAAGAGTAATGGCGAGTAGAGCGCTCACCTTCCTAGTACATCAAGATAGATATGGAGCAGTGCAAAGCTGTGTGTGTGTATGTGTGTGTGAGAGAGAATGAGAAAGATGAAGAGATTTGGAAGTTAGTGTGCGTTAGTGTGTGTGTGCACACATGTGGATATGTGACAAATGAGAGCAAATGGGACAAATGAGAACTGAAGATGTCATTAAATCAACAGCAAGGCTATACAATCCAGACCCCACACACACACACACACACAGTCATCGAGCCTGAACCACAGCCATCATTAGCATTTCAAAGTAACAAGGTGCAAGGAGGCACAAAATTATGCATTTTGTGCACTTTGCATAAAGACTGGAAAATACTGTTTACTTTTCCACAAGACAGAAGGTTTGATATGCCCCAATTATTCCTACTGTATCGTCAATGCCGACTCAGTCACTCAGTCACTCGCTCACTGGCATATTTACGACAGTATTTCTTTTCTTTTGTTTTTTATAGTGTGTTCATAAGGGTTTGTTGCATATTTCCTCTGCCAACAAAGTTGTAAAGAGGTTGTTTACACCTATTTGTTTTCTTTGTTGAAACCAAAGCACTCTAGCAGCTATAGAAGTTATTACTTTAGTTGGGTGAAGTTGTAGAGACACAAAGTCAGCAGAGGGAGGAAGTTGGGGTGGATGGATGAGTCACTAATCGCTGGACTATAGCACAGGAGGGCACAGTCAGTATTGATTTCTTTTTTAAGCATGAGCACAATTGTTATTATTGTAACCATGGAGACCACGATCTTATCCTACCTTTAAACCTTTTACCAGGCATCCACATTTTTGTGCATGAGACTCAAAATCATTTACCCAAAATGACAAAGGTTACTGTTCTTCAACCCCTTTGATTACAGTCATTAAAGTCTACTTTAAAAGGTAACCCTTGAATAAGTGATGCTTAAAACAGTGCCATCAAGGCTAAAGTGTCCCATAGGTGAGACAGTGTTTAACAGGCTAACCGAGTAGTTTTCTTGCCTAAAGCTAAAGGTGGGGGCACATGGGCATGACTGTGGAGCCAATTATGAATATTATTTCGATGTAACCACTGATCAGGCTGAGTAGCAGCGCGTCTGTTCCAGTCTGGCTCAGTTGGTGGTGACAGTCGGCAGATCAGAAAATGTTTCTCTGTGAAACTTTGTGTAATTCTTAATGTTTTGGTAAAACACAGGTAAATGGTGTGTTTACCAGAAGGCAGGCAATATGTTTTGTTGTTTAGTTAGATGTGCAATGTGAACCTTTATTGACAACTGAGGTCAAGAGGTCAAAAGCTCCTTAGAAAGTAACAGACAGACTGGCTCAAATATGGGCACAGATCCATATTGTAACCAGGCAAGCCAGGACTTCCAAGTCTGTTGTAGAATAGTGACACACTCACATGCTATACTTCAAGTATCAAGTCAGAAAAGATGAATAGCTAAATTATTACCAGAAGCTGTTGCTGTGTCATTTGAAGAATTGCTCTGTTGGTGAAAGTTTGCCTTCTTACAGAGTTTTTCAGTTGTTTTTAGATACCGTACTATGTATGGCTTATATTTAGTTTTATTTAGATTGTGTAATGCCTTTCTTCAAACCATACTTTTTATAATCACTATGTCCTTGCAACACTGAAAACTTGCAACACTGAAACAACCTTTTAAAAAAGTGAGGAATTCTCAAAATTGTTTTAAAACTCTTCAGGTCTAAAGCTCAAATTGATCTCAGGAAGAAATGACTACAGGAACACACACACATACACACCAGATCAGAGAAAAAAAGTATATTTTAGTACAGTTGGTACATGTGTTTATCTGTTATTTTCTTAAAATGTATCTATTCTTTATTTTCTGGGTACCTTGAGGATATTCAAGAAAAAATCACAACGTTTTAAACAAGGTTTAATCCTCTTTTATCATGAATTCAGTTTGTTCAGTAAACTCTCTTTGCAATGATGATTACTGTTTTTAATTGTCCATTCAGTTTCATGCAGACGTTTTTCATTTTCTCCCTTGAGACTGAATGTTTTGATTTTCTTCTTTCTTTTTTGGATCAGATCCTTAGAACTCTTTTAAGCTGTTGAATGCTTTGTATTTTGTGGTAACATAAAAATGGAAAAAAACAAAAAACAACAAGCCATAATCCAATTTGATGCAGCTCTGTCTCCATACAATAAAGTGTTGTTATTCAGTTGCCATTTTGCCAATAGTAGTAAAAACAGCAGCTTTAAGAGGAATATCAATTTGTTGTGTAAGAGAAATGTACTCAGTGCTGAACATTTTTTCTTAGTGGAATAGCCAACCAATTAGAAATCAAAGTTCAAGTGTTATTTTCTGCAGATGTGATTGCTGTGTTTGCTTTGAAAAACAGAACTACAGAAATGAAGCACAACTCACTAAAGACAATCATGTTGGGAGGTGCCAGTGTGAATTTTGATATGTGGCACAACCTGCTCTTCTTAATGGTCTGATTAAGGGAAGAACTCATAGTAAGAAATCTATGAGATGTTGTAAGTCACTTTAAGAGCTTTTTCTCTTGCTGTGTTCAATATGTGATTTTGATTGTAAGCCTTTTTTCCTTGTTTTAACATTTTTGTTATTGGATTATTTGATTCTTTGTGGCTCATACCTTTAGGCTCTTCACATGCTTGTAAATCAAGAGTGTTTTGCGTTGGTTTATCAGTGGCACGTGCAGTGGTGCATGCTGTACCCTTTGGTTACATTTACATAAATGAACTCTAACTGAGTGGATATGACTACATGTGGTGCCCTGTAACCACAGGGACACCAATTTAACTCACACAGTTAAACTCATACGGAGCTAGCAAAGTCATTATTGGTGTAAGGTTTGAAGAGTTTTGGTGAAGAAAATATGAAGAAACAGATAAGATAAGTAACAATATCATATTGTAGTAGAAGAAGACTAATTGTGTGCAGTAATGATATCTAGGGGAAAAAAATTAAACAAATTGCTACTCAGTGTCAAGAGTATTTTCAGGGCTTATCTTTTTCGGCTGTTTCCGGTGATGTAAGACTCCCAAGTCTACAGTTAACTCTCAGTAAATGTCTAACACTGTGCTGCTGTGGTGAATTTACTCTCCCCTGTGTGGTCTTTCACTCCACATAATACTTAAGCACTCCAATACAACTAATCAGGTCTGTTGGAAAGATTAGAAAGAGGAAAAAACAACAGTCTGAGTCTCATTACCCTTTGATTCATTAATTGATCATTTGTTTTGTTGGAAGGGTTTTGGTATCTAATCAGATAATAAGAGGAAGTGTAGACAAATAAAACAAAAATAGCCATACTCTCTGGTCTTGTTTGCATTTCAGTCAAAATGTTGCAGCCTGGGAGCTTTTCTATAGACAATTATAGCAATAATGTTAAATGCATCATATCCATACAATTAAACCTAATCCTAACATGATAAGATGCATATTTTAAATGCAACCAATATATAATTTAGTGCATTATGGTTATTGTTTGACTGTGTATTGTTAAACATGTCATACTTCCTAAAAGCAATATGTCTGATGGTATTTATTTTCTAATGAACAACCTTTCTATTTACTGTTGCTAAAATATCTTGAAAGTAAAATGAAAAATTTGAAAACAAGCAGAGACAAAGAAAATAGAAGAGAAAAAAAAACACACCCCGCAGCAAGAGGATGAGACGGAGGTGGAAGGAAGAAAGATAAGCAGAAGGAGACAGAGAGAGAGACAGGAAGAGGTAGAGATGTGACATGTGATAGAGAAGGAAGCACGCCAGGTGGAGGATTTAAAGTAGGTGGAGGATATAACGAGAGACATGCAGGGAGAAGGTGTTGGCAAGAGGAAGGAAGATCGACGAGATAGACCCCACTGTCATCACATGTTAACTGTAAGCTGATTGGACATTGCCAAGAGCTCCCCTCCAATCATCTTTGTTGTCAATGCGAGTGTGTGTGTATGTATGTATATGTGTGTATGGGTGGGTGTACCACTGGCTGCACTGGCTGTGTGAAGGACTGACATCATGGTGGAGGAATCTACTTTTCAACAAATAGTCAGTGGAGAGGAGGGGGGGGGGCTCATTTTGTACTCCCTTTGACTTCAGTTCTCATGCTTGTTTGATGAATGTATAAGAGAAAAAGAGAGAGGTGCATGATGTGCAGAGATGTGCTGTGTTCTCTCCCTTGCTTCACCACAAAATGTAAACCATGCTGATTAGACTCGTGTGGGTGAGCTCTTTACATTAAGATGTAGATCAAACTTATATAAAGTCTGTCAGATGTCCAGACTGATAACAGACAGAAACTTCAGTCCACTTCAGTTTTCTGTGAATGGAGGGATACTTAACAGTCTGTTATGTCTCTGGTCTTGCTTAAATTGAGACATCACAGAGGAACCTTTTATATATAGAACTGATTGTGGATTTTCCCTTAATATGTCTTAATACCCCAATCTGTGAGCAGTTTCCATTATCCAAAATCACATATCCACATTTCATGGTAGAGTATGTTGGTGAGTCTACACAATCTCCAATTGATAACCAAACAATTGGACATCAACACTTAGGATCTGAGAGATTATAATGGGTATTTCTGACTATTTTCTGATATTTTACAGACTAAATGATTAAGTGATCATGAAAATAGTCATTTTTGGCTTTAACCTACATAAATACCAGCCAATAACAGTCCACATCATACACTGAATGCCTTTAGTTGACAACAATAAGCTTGTTGACCTGGACTATTTTTGGTGGACCTTTTAAATGACACACTCAGAATTAAGACACTCAAATAAAATAGTGGACAGTAAATATTGTTCACTGTATAGTACATAGGGAGTGACATGGCCTCTGTGTATGTTTACTGAAATAGCCTTGGGGGATTTCACAGCTAGTCTTTACTTTTGGAAATCCACTAAGTGTGTTTAGTTCACTACATAGCTGTGCACCTACATGCATAGTAAGAGCACTGCACAGAAATAGCAGGGAGGAGGTTTGGGGGGTGACTGGGTGTAGCATACTGAACACCAATGATTTGGGTTTGTGTACTGTGTCCTGTGTGCTGTTAGGTTCAGTCTTTGTTCATACTTTAATATGGATGTGGACAGCTGCAAGACTTACACCTGAACACCAGATGTGCACATACTTACTACAACTGGGGGGGTCTGTATACACAGATTCGTACCTCTCAAGCATGCTTGAAAATAAAATGGCAAGATCACGACAGCAAGAAGAGCTCCTTTGTTTGTTGCATTTGGCTGAAGAACAAGAAAGGGGTAAAAAAAAAAAAAAAGCTTAATCAGAATGGGACCAAGAATGGGGAGCATAGTCTACATGAAACACTTTTCTAATACAAGGATTAATTATTTTCAGATATGGTCATTAAAAATGTTGTGTTGGGAACATTGTCTTACGCACCTGAATTTTAATTAACATAACTTCACCCAGTCTAATTATGTAGCCTGCGTATATGTGCAGCAGTGATGAACCAGGTCACCATACTGAAGTACCAAATTTTGTCACAAGTGCAACAGAGCAGCTGTGACACTGAGTATATCTTTCAACCCACAGAACCTGCTGCTGCTTTTTCCCACTTCCAAAATATGGTGTTAAGTTTCTCATTGAATGAATTTACTAGTAAATGAGCTTTGGTCTCTGAAATCTTGTTACTCTCTAAATGTGCAGGTGACAGAATCTTTTAAAAAGCACAAGTGGTTAATGTGCCGTAAATCCCTTGTCATCAATCTTTTGCATCATATGATATCTTCCATACTTATACTGTACATACTGAAAACCTTCAGAATATATCATGCTTTTCAGTCCATATTCTCAATTTCAAAGCTGTTTCTTTTGGCCTTTAGTATATCCTTTAAGCTCTTTATGCATGTTGCTGTGATTGACACATTTAGTACTCCTAATAACCGCAGACACGCCTCAACAACCATCTGTCACTCAAGGCCCCCTGTCGCCACAGTAACAGGGGTCTAGAGAGGGGAGGGGACCAATAGAAAGGACACATGACAACCTGTCACCCCTAGCAACCTCACCTGCCCCCCCCCCTGCATATCCCTTTCCCCTCATAGCAAACCTTCCTCTATTACTTTTTCACAACGGTTGAATTTATGGTGTTAGAAATCATCTTCAAAGCTTCAGCCCTGAAATAACAGTATTGGCCTTGATAAGCAAATTTTCATCACACCTACATTTAAACTTTCTCTCTGTGAATAATTGAGTCACTTCTCAAGTATCGGCAGTATGAGGGCACTAACTCGAATCGCAGTGAGAGGCTTCAGAAAAGAGCTTGCTTCATTATGAGAGCGCAGCAGTAGCCCTGGGTGCTAATGACAGAAGAGACGAGGTTGGTTAACCGCCTCCTCTGGTACACCTCTGACCCCACAGGCTGAACACTGCTGAAGGTCAAACTTAAAAATGAGTTTGCTGGCAACAGAAATGAGAAAAAGTCAAGTGTCAAGAACAAGAGAAACTGAAAAAATGAATTAATTTGAATGAGAGGGATAGATCTGTCTTGCCCTGTCTTCTCATTAACATTTGAACTCTTTATTTTTCTCCTCTCTACCTATTACATGAATCCTATTCTGAGCTGTGCATGTTACATCAGAATACAGCGAGTTTTGAGCATTAGAGGACATCCAAAAGAGATGTCCAGTCGCAGTTTTTTTTTTTTTCAGCTGATACCAAATTGCAAAATTTCACAAATTCAAATCAAAAGTGGGAAAAGAGGGACAAAAGTCATGCGCTCCTTTAATCTACACATGTACTTTTGGTAATGTAAACAAACACAAATACATTATTCAGACATGAGCACCTAATTCTTTCTGAACAGATAGGAACAGAATCCATTTATTTTTGTGGCTTGTTTTGTCATGAATAACATTTCATTCGTTTTCACCGGATTAGTTGTGCTATACAGGAAACATTCTCGGCTACAGCGCAGGTACTGGTTATTTTAAGCTCATGATCTCATATTGAATCCTGGCACCTTGCTGGGTTTGACAGTAGTGAGAAAGCTAACAAGTTGAACAGCAGCATCTTATAAGTGCAATACAAATTGGAGAAAGAGAAGTCTTCACATTTGTGTTGGTAGCTTTCTCTTTTTTCCCCATAGAAGTTCAAACCTCCTTCCAGTTCATGCTCAAGTTAATATTTTTTCAATTTTTTAGTTAATATTCTTTTCTTTTTTTATTATAGACCACCTTTATATTCATCAATATGGCCCAACACAATTGTGTCAAGTGTGCTTTAGACTATTCATTTTCACCTTTTTCAAGGGCAGCAGGCAGGCAAGTTTAATCATTGAGGAACTCGGTTAAAATAGGATGTTTTACTATAAATGTAATTCAGTTGTTGTGGGCTGCTGGACTTGTACATCCTGTATATCTATGAGGGGTTCAGTAGAAAAAACAACAGTACACAGAAAACAAAGCATGACAGACAGCATTACAGGCAAATATAGTAGCACAGCATATGTAAATGTAATCAAATAGTGGTCAAACTGTTTCACTCTCAGCCACAGTGGTACAGCAACAGCCTTTATAGACAACACAAATATTACACATTTTATTTCTATAGGAAGGAAAGGCTGCGATGGAAATATGCATTCAAAATGTATTCATATGAAATATATTTCTAGAATACTATAAGGCCATCTTAAGTTTTTAAGAATAAGTTTTATTGATTCTGCAGTCAGGTAAAGATAGTATCATATGAGATGTGAAGCCTGTTCTTGCACTTCTTTCTAACATCATCATTTTGTGTATGTTGTCATTATATCCGCCTCCAAAGTCATTTAGTGAATTGGTGTTTCAAAGAGATCCCCGAAGCAAAAACATTAATCAAAATGACAAATTCAGACTTTCAAAGGTGTATTTCATGTAAGGCACCTCAGCCATGAAAGGAATTCATTTTGTAGGAAACTCCTAATGTACCACACAGTATCAACTGTAAGAACTTGCACATAAAAACACAATCAAAAATACATTAAATGTGTGATATAGATGATGTGATCCGCATGATAACCATCAGGTGGCATGTCATGTTTCCTACTTCTTATTGCCATCTTTTTATCTGCTGCAGGATAATGATGTAATAGCTTCATCATAGCTTAATGCGATAAGATGATCAAGGTTGTTAATTTACGGGGTAACTGTGTAATTGTCTGCCTGAGTTCTCCAAGTATGGAGCTTAGCAACTGATCAATATCACAAGTAAAGCTTTAATATCCACATTATCAGGCAGTTATCATATTCTGTGAGTTATGCAGTTGTCAGCTCCGTTGTTAAAGCTACTACATTATAAGTTAAGCTCTTTAAACTTTGGACAGCTTCATTTTGTCGGTACATCTAGATACTAATTCTTCTCCCTCCTCTGTTCTCTCCCTTTCTGCCTTTTTTCACATCTCCCGCTTCGACACTTTGGATCCTCAATCAGGTAAGACATCCATCCTTTTCTCAACTCTGCCGTTGAACAGCTTGCATATTTAACAAGCTCTGCTGTATGTATGTGTTTATTTTTCGCATAGCCACTGTTTCACAGCTCATGAGATGGAAATGAGTCTTATGAATATGCATGTTATCCCCCAAGCTTTCTGTACTAAAGCTTGCTGTCGCTACTCCTTCTCGTCTCCTTCTGTCTTTCTCTCTCGCTGTCACTGCCTCTTTCTCCATCGTTCACTCAGTCAAACACCCTCGCTGCAGGAGCGTGACATGAAGTTGTGAAAGTACATTGTGGAATATAATCACAAAGAATATTCAATGTGAAGATGAAAGTTTATATGACATTGTGCAAAAGTCTAAAGGACAGATTAAAGATAACTGTGTGTTTGCGTATATGTGTGAACAGTGATAATTCACTTTGACAGGTCTCCGCTGTGTAGCAGTTATACTGTTACCTTGCAGTTCCTTGTAGGTTTACACACACATTACCATTAGGACAAATGTTACACACATTCACACGTTTGTTTTAGTTTTTTTTAAGACTCACTACAAATAAGGTTTCGTGAAGTGGGAAAAAAACAAAAACTAAGCTCGTCAGTGAAGATTTGTGCACAACTAACTAAATACACATTTACACATTTCTACGCACAAATCCACAATGTTGGCTCTTTCAAGCCCAAAACTTGATCTGAATTTGAATGTGTAAATAAGACCAAGAATTGGACTACTCAACATGCTTCAATTATATGAGCACAATTTGGTCTGTATTCATGGGGTATTGAGGGTTGATACGAACCTGTCTGTAAGTGAGGTACTGTATCACAGAAGAAAAATGCAATGTAGTTTATGTATAATAGAGTTTATGAAATACAGTTCAATAAGGAGAGATTGAATGAAAGTGTATAGCAACATTTATTGAGATTAACAGCATAAAAAGAACTTTGGTCATTGGATTCATTGGATATCCTGTCTACATCAGCAGAGTCATTAAGGACGACATAAGCACAACTTGCATATATGCATGTTTCCAGGTCTATATTTATATTGTTACTTATTACTGCTATTTACTCAAAATATAAACTTCTCAAATATATCTGCATAAGTTACAATGAATTTGATATGAAATATGTGGACAATGTGAACAACCTATGGAGCAACCTTAACAACAACCTTAACAACAAAGGCTAAAGAACAGACTCATTTGTGGGCATGTGTGAACAATTTGATGTCATCATGAAGAGGAAGTACAGGTAACTTTGCAAGTGGCGCATTCAGAGTTGGATGAAGCCTGGGCTTTTGACCTGAAAGTGGCATTTTACATAATGTTCACCTCATGTTTTGGAACTTTGAACATGTTTAACATAAACATCCAACATGATAACAGCATATCATTTAGCATATTATGTCCCCTTTTAATCATAAGCCCATGATAATAAGAGTTAGGTGGAGTAAAGCAACACATGGAAGACATATCCTCTCAGTTAACAGACAAGGTGGTGATCGGGAGCAATGACGTAAACACAGCGGTCCAAATGACTGGCTGACTGGAAGAACGCAAGCAGAAAGATCACTGGCCAGATA
The DNA here is from genome assembly GCF_027409825.1 of Scomber japonicus. NCBI lineage: Eukaryota > Metazoa > Chordata > Actinopteri > Scombriformes > Scombridae > Scomber > Scomber japonicus. Next base: position 13,458,021 of record NC_070588.1, read on the forward strand.
TGGTGATGTCAGAGTTGTGAATTAAAGGGATTTTGACAGCGTGGGAAAAATCCTCTTTATTGAACTTCTGTCAAAGCGTGAAAGAACAAAACAACAAGCTGACCCTTGCTAAAACTTTCCAACTGGGAGTAAGTCAGAAAGAGCAACGACGCACATGATTTACACTGATTACTGAGTTTGTTCACGCTGCTTCAGTGACCCTGTAATTTAAACAGAAAGACAAACACTTCAAGAAGTGACTAACGAAAGAAAAAGACCCAGGGTATGTGTGTGTGTAGATGTGTGAAGCAGTGGGTGATATTTTATAAATAGCAGTTATTAAGTTGTTATTGGCTCTTACTGTGATTCTGACGTAGGAAGTAATCCCTGCAGGTTGCAGCATGAGAAATTAACAAAAATATCAGTTACTAGGAGTGCATTTATGTATTTTTTCATTTTCCCTTATACGTCATTGCTATTTTAGGTGTTTGTCATTTACTTTATCTTATTCTGTCTGTTCCATGTTGTCTGTTCGTGCACATTTCAGCATATTTTGTTTATTTATTGGAGTCTGAGTAGGTTGTCTATTAGTCATCCTGTGTTACAGTTTGCTCCTGAGAAAGACATTTTGACATTTAATGATACTTTATTGAGCACATTTATGCTCCTTAGATGGACCTGTTTTTATCCTGGAGACAGCATGATCCTTTCTATATGGTGAGAAGAAAAAAGTCAGGAAAAAGAGGGGGAGGAATGATGACTGATAGGTGAGGAGGGAAGGGTGTGCTGAGAAAGCGTAGAAGGAGTGAAGACATGAAGGAGGAGGAACGAGGGAGGGATGGAGAGGTGAAGACAAGGTTCAGATGAATGAACTCCTGCTTTCCGCTGGCTAGACTTGTCTGTGTGTGTGTCTGTGTGTGTGTGTGTGTGTGTGCGTGTGTGTTTCAGTGTATCCAAGTTTATGCACAGTGAGTGGTGTTATGTTTCTTGTCTTCCTACTTCTCAGAAACTGCCAGTGTGTGTGTGTGTGTGTGTGTGTGTGTGTGTGCGTGCGCATGCGCATGCGTGTGCGTGTGCCTGCGTGTGTGCACGCGTGTGTGTATCTTCACTCACTTAACCTGAGATGTGTGTTGTATCCTGAATTATAGATGGAAAGTGAATCAATAGTGTGCTGAATTACTGCCAGACAGCCTGCGTATGTGTTTGGTGTGTATGTGTGTGTATGTGTGTGCCTGTATGCGCTAATGTTTGCATGAGTGTAATTGTATTTGACATCATTTTTTGTTTTACATTTTGTATTTTCAAATAAATATTTACCATTTGCATTTTTTTGGTTTGTTTGGGTTTCTAATTTTCATGCATTCAAATTATTTTAACTCAACGGGGACATGTTATGCACATTTCCTGGTCTATATTTTTAAGCTGGGGCTCTACTGGAATATTTTTGCATGATTAACAGTTCAGCTGTTGTCTGAATTAGGCGTTTTTTGCCTCCCGTCTCTTTAAGCACTCCCCCACTGATGAGCCCACTCTGTTGATTAGTTAATGTAGTGAAGGAGGGTTCCCACACTGGGCCTCCAACCCCAGTCTTCCAGATATACAACTGCACTAACCACTCAGTCAAAGGGTGAAACCGCTAGCCATCATGTCTCGTCTTCTGTGGTTGTTACTCTATAGAGTGCACAGGGCTGCACCGTGACATTACGGCAAAGTCTACCAGCTCCCTCACACCTCTGAGCTTTAACCTTCTGGCTCTCTCATGCCACTGACACCAAATGTAGCAAAGTAGGGTTACCATACCAGTTCTCGAATCCTGGTCTCCCAGACCATGGATGACTGCGCTAACTACTAGGCAAGGGGCCGCACATCTAGTGAACCATGGTCTCTAAATGGCACAAGCCAGTTAGATTCTGGAAACTGCATCTCAGCTCAGCAGCTCAGGAGGCTACGTCAACAATATACGACACAAACTGTAGTATTTCATTACTTCTTCAAAAACATCAACTTCTCAAAAACATCTTTAAATGTTCGAGCCCGAATCTTATCTGAAATATGAAAGTGGACAATGCAAACGCCACATGGAAAAAACTTAGCAACAGCTCTTTGAAAAAAAAAAGTCTACATACATTAATCGCAGGTTTTGGAAATTTTACAATGTTTAACATATACGTCTGACATCATGCAAGCATATCTGTTCTTTAAGTTCTTTTAGAAAAAATCAGCAAATTTAGGTTATCTTAACACACAGGTAATACTTTTGCGTCAGACTGAGCATAAATGTGTGTGTATGTGTGTGTTTTGAGTGTCTGCTCCAATAAAACAGCACAGCATGATAAAATGCCGCTCTCACAGCAGAGTGGAAAAAGACCTCTGCAGATTTACTGTGCTTTTACCACACACACACACACACACACACACACACACACACACACACACACACTCTTTTACACAAACACAGGCACACTCTGAGGCAAAAAAGTTGTAATGGCCCAGTGCCCCTCCAAGGACGGATGAGCAAGAGAAGTAAGAGCAAAGTAATCACAGTTAAAGAGAGAGTGTCTGTAGAGAGGCGAATAGATAGACTACAGGGGACAGAAAATGGTTTGGTGCTAGAAAAATGGATGGCGATATGAGTGGAGTCGAACGTCCTGTCCCGTCTACAGTACCATCCTTCACACACACACGCACGCACACACACACACAGGCTCGGCGTGGGAATGTTAGTGTTGCCGGGCAATAGGGTTGACAGATGAGTGAATCCAGCATACGGGATGTGTTCCAGTACTCCAAACAAGACCATTTAGTCCCTTTAATTCCTTATTTCCCTCAAAGCTCACTTAACCTGAAGCTCCTTGACATCCCCTACCCAGTATGCAAATGTTTCCTTTGAAGTGAAACATCAAAAATTGAGTCACAGCTTTCAACAGTCGGTACACACATTAATACTCATGCAGTGTATTGAATTTAAAGAAGTATTTTCAGCTGTTTTTGTTATTTATTTAAATGTATTTCAATTAATTATTTTAAGGCTAAGAAATCATAAAACATTTTTGACAGTGACAAACAGCTTCCACTCTGCCTCACTGTGTGTTTATATGTTGTGGGTGTGTTGTTTGTTTCAGCTCAGCTTTTATTTCCATTTTTGCACATTGGAAAAAAAAAGGTATCTACATCTGCATATTAATTAAATTGTGGCTTCATTTGTAAACACTGCGTAGGCACAAAAGGGAGCCTGAGGGATGTATATGCACCTCCTTTAACAGATAACAAACTGGGCTCCATTTTTGTGCAGGTGTGAGGCTCACTCAGGTTTTCTCTTCACCTGCACTTCACTTCACATAGCCCTACAATGACTTTTAACCAGTAGCTCATTGGGATGCCAAATAAAATCATGCAGAGCCACTCTGAAAAAGCACCGTCAAAGTCACCAAGGACCATGAATTCATCTCGAAAAGGTGACATCCAAGCTTGGCAGCATACTGGGAGACAATATGTTCAAACTTGAAAGCCTGCACATGCACCAAACCAGAATATTCATCTTCTTAGAAAAAGGAGATGAAAGGAGTTGATGTGATTGTCCATGGTTCTCATTGCTGCCGACACATTCGTCTATGATAATGTATTCTTTTAAATCCCAGCCGGTATCCAAGTGTGCCACAGGTGCACCAGGCACCTCTTCCACAGCATGCCTGATGTCAGCAGAGACCGGCACTTTGCTTTGACTTCTTGTCTCTTAACTCCTACATTGCATGAATGTGTCTACTTAACCAGACACAGACCTTAAGCACAGTGGTACATTTATCCAGTGATTGATGTTGATTCTAGTGCCAATTATATCCCTGAGGTTGATCCCATCACCCGCAAAGTAATGTCCATTGGCTGCCTTTTGAGATTGATATCCTGTCTACATCAGCAGAATAGTGAAAAGCAACAGAGCATGATGATTTATGGTTGATTAGAACTGGTTCTTAGGATGTGTTATCCAAACACGCTGGAAATCAAATGTGTTAATAGTTTTTCCAAATGGCTTCGCTCAGATGAAGTGAAAAGCTGACAGACACAGAGAGGAGAAGGCGTTGGGGGGGGGGAGAAGCGATATCAGTTAAATACAGGGATATTTTCAAGCAGTCTCTCCTGGAAGACATTCATACTGTTCCACTTGTTTGTTCATATGAAGTAGCAGAAATAATTGTTAAGACTGAAGTTAAAACCCTGACTCCTTTCTCACCTCCACACCTGGCCAGTCTCTGTGGTGAAGTGATGTGTGGGTGTCAAGGTTGGCTTGTCTGTTTTGGTAAGTTGCAGAAATGACAAGCATGTCTGAAGGGATCATCGAAAATGGAAGAATATGAAGTTTAAACCTTAAATGATTCTTTGAGTACCACCGTACATGGTTAGCTGTATTGATTCAAATAGAAGCTTTTTTGATGGCAAAGTTAAATGTTAATATTGTTTGATATTAAATAGCAATGGATATCCTGGCAGAAACAATGTCTTTGAAGTGTGTGGTGGGGATTGTGCTTCATGCATGAGGAACAGCCTGTTTATTTTCAGCAGCTTTATCCACCGTCAGACCTGAGTCTCCTACCCTCCGAGGAACAACACTAACGATGTGGCATTTTTCAGTTATAGAAGTCAGACACTTGTTAAAGGCAGGGAGCGCCGGTGACTGTTGACCCAAACCAGACAGCACTACAGCTCAGTCTGCCAATACACATGTAGCATCATCTTTCATGGTGTCAGTTTTGATATGCAACTGCTTCACTGCAGGTTCCAGAATTCTCCCCCCTCTTTCTCTCTCTCTCTCTCTCTCTCTCTCTCTCTCTCTCTCTCTCTCTCTCTCTCTCTCTCTCTCTCTCTCTCTCTCTCTCTCTCTCTCTCTCTCTCTCTCTCTCTCTCTCTCTCTCTCTCTCTCTCTCTCTCAGTTTTGTTAACCTATTCTCTCGGGAAAGTAGCTGTACATTAAAACAGAGATAAACACAGAAAGAAAATAAGGTGTGTCCATAGCTGCTGTGATGTACTGCCACTCAGCAGATTTTCTCTCATTGGTCACACCAGTGCTATGACCACCAAACAATAAAGCCTCAGGCTGAGCAACAGACTCCTCTATTTCACACTCCATGAAGTTTATCCTATTGATTCACAGTCTTTTCTATTTGTCCTTTTTATGAATAAATTTGACTTACACATATAAATAGATTTATACGTGTATCAATTTTACCAATGGCCATTTTATTAGCACTTATTGTTGTAGTAGTTTAGTGTTCACATATTTTTATGAATTGATTTTGCAGATTTCTTCAGTCTCTGGAATCTGTGCACACTTGTAAATGATACTGCTGGTAGAGACACTTGCTGTTGTGACCTTTCTGAAGCAGATAGAGGGACATTGTTAAAGTGTTACGGGGAAAGGTTTTAGTGGAAGTGAAGTAAAAGGAGGCAGTCAAGACAAAACGCAGAACACAAGCTTGATCTGTCAGGAAAACCTGAACAGGTTTGCTGTGGTTGAGGATGATGCTAAATGTTTCTCTCTGGCAAAGCTTAAATATTATAAAACGGTAGTTAAAGATCACAAGGTGAGCTTCATTAACCATCTCATATCAGACAGTTTTTCTACTGTAGACTATTTCTTCCTTATGCCAGCTACAGTGTAGAGAAATAAACAATAATTATGGGGACATTTTAAACATTAATTTCAATATATAATTTATTATATATATATTTTGAGTCTGCAGTTTTCCATGTTTTAAAAAAAAGAGGAATGTTTTTTTTTTTTTTTAAATGTGAGCTTTTGCTGCTAGATAATGAAAGTCAGTGAAGGCACAAAAGCCTATTTTGTATTTGTAGTTCACATATAGAAATGAATGTACTTTATGAATGTACTTTTTGACTTTAATAAGATAAGTAAATTGACCAACACTAATAACATAATTTTCTTTTTCAGTCCACTACCTTTCTATTTAAAAGTGTTTGTAATATATTTAGTTCTTCCTTTGGGAAAGCTCTACGAACTGACTCCATGTAATATGAGGTAAATAAAATCCACACATCAAAGCTTTTGTCTTTATTATGCAGGCCACAAGGGATTGCAGTAGCTGCATACATATTTTGCAGCTTGCTTGGATGACATTATTAACTCATCCCAAAGCGCAGTGAAACACGAATAATTGTCTCTTAAGAAGAGTGTTGTCAAGTTGAATTAAAGTCCTTATTAAACCTAATGCTATATTGTTAAAATAATGATCTGCTGGTTCATATTCAGGTTATTATATTTAAATTCAGACATAATGCTTAATAGGATCTTTAAATGCCCTGTACACTTATTGTAAATCCTAACAGGTGTTTTCACTTATTGGCTGATTAGACCTCCTCTGAGGACGCTGTGGGCGTGTACAGACTGTGTTTGATTGACAGCCTCCTCGCTCTCCTGTTAGCTTGTTGCACCTGTTGCACAGGACTAATGACACTGTTACCATTCTTCTTAATACGGACCTTAAGGAGATAGAGGCCTGTTGTAAACGAATACCCCACTGAGCAGTATTTTGTGTCATTTGCATAAAGAGCTGATGCCAGACGGTTTTGTCTGAGAAACAACAGAGCTCAAAGAAAAGGTTTTTTTTGCTACTGATTTGAGAAAAGTGGTTGAAGAAAAGACACATCTAGATCTGCAAGCATGTATTCATCCCACAATAGTCAATCAGTGATTGAATGAGAAAAATCAGTGGGAGACTTTGGTAAAACTTTAAAACCGATAGGATTGTTTCATTAGACAGCTGTAACAGTCTTCTTATTATCAATAACTGGCTGCTCCAATCATATCAGAACATGATAGGAGGAGGCAAACAGAAAGATAAAGTTGTGTGAGAAATTGATTGAAATAACAGATCGTTTCCTTCCTGCCCCTTTGTCCTGTGTTGTGAAGTAACTGCATATTTCAAACTGCATCTCTCTCCCTCTCTTTCACACTTACCTTTTCTTCCTGCTTATAATTTCTCTCCCTCTGTGTGTGTGTGTGTGTGTGTGTGTGTGTGTGTGTGCCCGCTAAAACAGTGCCAAAGATTTTACACCTCTTTTTCCCAGACGTTAAATTTAAGACAGTTTCCTCTGCGGCAGTGGTCAGTCACTGGTGATAAACACCTTAAAATACACACTGCTTGAGCCCAAACACACAATTTTCAGCAACACTTGCTTTTTCTTCCAATTTATCCAGAACAAAACCTCAGTGCAGTATTTTAGTAAGTAAGGAGAAGCACAACTCGAGTTTGGGGCTTTGCTCTGCTGACATGACATTTATTGATGTGACCTACCAGATAGCAACAGATATATTCTGACAAATAATACGCTTCATTACTAAGACGATCAGTTGATGTACTTTGTAAAAGGATGTTTTAAAGAACATCACATCTGTAAATGGATAATTCAGATGAAATTAATCAAATGAACAGCTGTTTCCTTAAAGACTGTAAAGTGAATTCAGGTGGTGACTTTAATTGACAGGTGACACTTGGTAGGGGGTGGGGTTTCAGTGAACTCGGGGGCACGCCCACAGCGTTTGGTAGCAGAGAAAGAGGCTGATTTTTACACAACTTTGAAGCTTAATTTCATATATTTGGCGATTTTTTTAATCATTCAAATTTGGCAGGGTGGTTAACAACACACTTTTCTGTGGTATGTCAAACTCAGAACACATATTTATTCTTACTTTACACTGACTTTAAAGGCACAAAGTATTATATTTAGTTCTTTAATAGTAGGTTAATATTAGTTTTTTCCAGCCAAAACAAACAGCTACTTCAGTTCACTTTGCTTCCTTTGTGTACAGTATATTACAATGTCTGATTTACTTCAATAATATCTTTAATAATGTCAAAGATTAAACTAGGGTGTTACAGTTGTAAATGGCCTCATTATTTCGAAAAGCAATGTTAACTTTTTGCATCACATTTAGTGCATGTTGTTTTACATTCTTGCCACGTTATCTACTATGGGCATATCCACATCTGAGAGGGAAAGCTCTCCAGTTATTAGGAAACATGTCTTCAGCCTCAGAGATACTAATATTGGCATCCATTAACTCATAGAATCACATAGTCACAACATTACTTTAAAAGTCAGGTCAATACCATTAATGCTTGTGAAATCAGTACTTTTCACAGTCTGGTATGAAAGATGAAGACATGAACTAAGTAAGTGAGGTCACTGCAGATGAACAAGGATAAGCGCGGTAGATGTTGTAGTGTGTTGTTGCTGCTTCAAATTGACTCTCTTGTACACAGAGCTGAGGGTGGCCATTAATTATTGATTTAATAAGCTCAGTATGAGTGACTGTGTGATATACAGAATTTAATCCTGTTATGAGGGTGTGAATGCATATATGCCTGTTAACTGTTTAATCTTGTAATGTGTCTAAAAATTGAGAAGGAAGCTCTTGTGTATATGTATTTTAGGGCAGGAACTAATTATTATTTTTATTGTCAATTATTCTACTAATTGCTTTCAAAATTAGCCGATCAATAACATGTCCCAAAGTACAAGTTGACTTATTTAAATATAATTGTTTAACCTTTTTGCTTAAAAATACTTAAACGTAGTTGAACCAAGGTAAAAAATACATTGTTTTTTTATTGTTGTAAGTGTGTGTGTGTGTGTGTGTGTGTGTGTGTGTGTGTGTGTGTGTGTGTGTGTGTATGTACTGTAAACGTGTGTACATACTGTATGTTCATATGTTTTGTGTGTTCTCTTTTCTCCTCTCAGTTCAAACAGGTAATTGTGTTTAACACTGATGCCAAAGCATAAAAACACCTGTACTGTACCCTTGAACGTAAAATGACAGATATAGTAGTGTAGTGTGAAATCCCATTTAAAGGTTTCAGTGTTTGATGTGTTCTGGAAGAACAATGTAATAATACAGGTGTTGCAGTATTAATTATAGGTCTGATGAAAGGTGAGAACATATTCTGATCTATAGTCTAATGGAATAATAGTTTCCTGATTATTGATGGTTGCATGGTGGTTATACAAGTTTGCTGTGAAATTAAAGTTAACAATACAGTAATCTAGTTTCAGGGAGGCAGTGACAGACTCAAACATAACAAGAAGGAAACAAAAAACAACCAATAAACACAGCTGTATATCAGTATCAAAATCTGTCAACTTCTGAAGGTTCAGGCTTAATGATAAGGCTGGCGATTTTCTCTATTTTTCTTACTGTCAAAAAAATCTACTGCCAAACCAACAATGAACTCATCCTACTTAGGTAGCCTGATATATTGTATTCTTCTGTGCCGTAGACTTCCATTCATGTCCAAAAACTATTAAAAACACATCAATGAGCCACACCGCTGCACTAGGTGACACGCTCTTTTACCGTGAAGAGTTTGAGCATGTTAGCTTGTTTAGAAATTATTCCAAAGACTAATAATAGTGATCACTACTCCAGAGAGTATTCTGTGCATGTTTACAGAGCTTCGCTGGCTTGTTCTGCTATCACAGTGTCTTGAGTTTGTAAGCGACCAAATTGAACAAGGTAAATATCTCAAAGAACTAGTGAAGCTCTGTAAATTGAGTTCCTGCACATGTTCAGTGGCCTTGGCCTTATGTGGAATACACACACAACACCTGTAAGTAGGATCAGATCATTGTTGGTTTGGCTCTGCACATGAGATTTGTTGACAATAAGAAAAATATACAAAACCGCCAGCCAACTCCTTTGCCCGTATGGCTTTTGTATTTGGGCAGTGGATACAAGGACATAAGGGCAGTGGACACACACACACACACACACACACATGCAAACTCCTTCTGTCCATTTCCACAAACACTAATTACTGCACCACAGGGGTTAGAGAGCATTACCTTGGTGAATAAGTGTGTGTGTGTGTGTGTGTATGTGTATGTGTGTTTTTACTAATGATAGTGTTGTGCTGGTATCAGATACAGCGCTTAAAACTCTTTTTCACACATAGAAGATGCTGTGATGTACCGGCCTTGGTTTTTGCCATTCACACGATTCCATTTCAACAAAATGGCTATTCTGAACTGATTGTTTTTGCAGTTAAGGAAATAATGACACCATCAACAAAGAAGACTGGTCTCAGTTATCTCACAGGCTGCTTCACTGATTGATTTTGAAACATATTTTTGCAGGAAAATGGCTGATTATTGCTTCAGCGTCTCACCTAGATAACAAGTCTCTGTGTTCACACAATCCAACAACAAATGGTCTTAATTATCTTGCCTTTGTTACACAGCCTGAAAGGAAGTACACAAGCCACCACAATTAAAATGAACAAGATATAAAAGATTCATAGATAATAGACTCACTTGCTGTTGATTCTGTAAAGCTGATTCGCTCAATTTTCATGCTGCACGACCTTGGCTTAAGTTAAGGTCGGAAACTTTGATTGTCTTATGTATGTGTGCATTGCATTTTTCTAAGGCGTATTTCTAAGATTTATTTTTTTTGTCCCTGCATTCCTGAGGAAAAATAAATATTCAAGGTTAAGGCAGCTTTACATACACAGCTTTAAATCTCTTCCACAAAAAATGCAGCTGGAATTGGTTTATTCACAGTATTTCATTTACAAAATTGGATTTTCCTGTGCATAGGAAATGATGATGGAATGTTAAATTTACTACACTGTTATCTAAAACATGCGGCACAAGTTATTAGAACACTTATAAACGGTGATAAAGGGCCTTTACAGTGCTGGAAATACACTGAGCAAAGCTGCTATAGTTACACAAGTAGCACAGCAGGTAGAACGAAAGAGGGAGACGAGGAAATTATGGGTGACAGAGCTTATAAGAATAAGAAGTGAAAAATTGTGAAATAGATTGTGAGAGATGTGTAGAAAAAGAATAAAGGAAACAGATTTTTACATTCATTGTTCCCACAGGCCTTACAAATGTCTTGCAGGCAACTGAACTTGCTGGCTACATTAACTGCCTAAACTATGTAGTGATTCTTATGAGGTATGTGTTTGGTGTGGAGTGATACCAATAGTGTTGCACAAGGGACATATCATGCACTTCCTGTTATTTATATACTGTTATAATGTCAGATGTCTATGTTAAACATGGTCAACGATCCAAGACATGACGTAAGTGCATGTAGAAATGGCTACTCTAATCGCTTCGTTTGCAATGTTACCTCAACTTAACTTGTAATGACATCATATTTTTTTGCTCATGTTCACAATGGCCTTTGTTATTCATTCGTATTCCGTATCGAATTCAGGCACAAACATGTCTGGATGTGTTTGTGAAAAGTTTCCATTTCGAGTAAAGAACAAGAAAAAGAAGTGAAATCCGGCTACTAGTCTTTGTTTATGTTGCCTCCTGAGATGCTGGAAGTCAGCCATGACAAACTCAGATGGGGGTCTTGAAAGGACGATAAAACAACCTGTTTCAGACAGAGGCTGAACTGAGGGGCTGTATAAAGAGCCAGTATAAGATAAATAAGGAGTTTTTGTAACTGTTAGTCATGCAGAAATATTTCAGTTGAGCCCCAGAGTAATAACATAGACCTGGAAATGTGCATGATTCAAGTTTTTACAGCCTGAAAAAGAAATGAGAGTTGGGCCAGAGCTTCCTTGCAATGATAAATCTCTCAGGTAGATTTTGCAACATCACATCTACATTAAGTTTGATCGGAATAACTAACATGAAACATAACTGGCCTGTTGTTTAAATTCAGGTGCATGCAGCAGCATGACCCATGTTTTAGTTGACGCCTTCAGCAGAGAAAACTCAGCGACCTCCTTCAGAGAATCCAGTGGCAAACCCAGCAGTTTCCTCATGACGCCCTCTAGGTGTTCACCCAAGTCTGTTGGCCCAGGAGAAAAGAGACAAAGAAAGAATTAAAGGGAGAGGGGTGAGACTTGAAGAGAGAGAGGAGATAATAGCAGGAGGGTGAGAGAGGCGTATAGAGGCATAGAAATAGAGAAAGTTCAACATGGATGAGTTTTTCTTTCAAGTGACTCAGATCTGATTTTTTTTTCATGGAAATATGAACAAACCAAATCGGATTAATGCCCCTAAATCTGATTCATATCCAATCTCTGGCTATGCAAACACTGTCAGAACAGTCAGATAAGAATTCATGTGTTTGTTTGGTTTTTTTTTTTACTTCTCATTTTTCTGTGCATATTGCCCGTCATCATCATTCAGTGTCGACACCTCGCAAACCAGTGAAAATAAACACCTAGGAGAGCAACAACAGCAACAGGGGTCGATGGAGAGATGATGAAGTTTCAAATTTGTTGGACATTTATGGAGAAGTTAGTGTTCAAACAAAACCTGAAGAATTGTATGCCATGTCATCCATGTTTATGATTTGGCCTAAATGATGTTGACCATGTGGCTCACATTTCAGGTAAATCTGCATGTGTGTCATTTTAGGACCTCAGCAGTGCAACATGAATGTGACCCACCAACACAAAATAGTTGGATCTGACTAAAAAAATGTAATTAAGCGTTAATGATAATATGAATGTAGCCCTATAGTCTCCTTTCATCCTCTCCACTCTTTTTCTCCCTTTCCCATATTTGAGGTTAAACAGTTACACTTTGATTCATGTTTAATAGGCACAAATACCACTCTGGTGATACCACTCCCTCCCCAGCCCATTATACTGCCCATCTGGGGTTTACATATGCCTTCACAAATAGAGACACACACTTTGAAAATGCTTGCTCGGCATCAACTAGTTGTGTGGAATATTTGATATTATTTAAGTATGTAATGATCACTTTGTTTTTTTCAATGTAAGGCCACAAGTTTGGCCACATGTTTTTTCTGTGGCTGTTCTTTGTAGTTTGGGTTAGTCCTGATGAAAAGAAATATTCAATGCTACAACATATGATAGTTTATACACTAGTCAGCCTCCAACTTTGTAGCAACAGTGTGTTTAAGTCCCTTTCTTGTTTCCAAGTTTGTTTTCAAGTTATATCCACAAATAAATGGTTTTCTAATTTGCTATGGAAAAATTTGACTGGCCTACACAGAGCAGGCTTTGTCGCTCAACATTGCTCCTCGTCTGTCAAATGTCTGTAACCGCTAGACTCTGAAATCTTGTGAAACTGCCTCCCACAAGAGTGCAGGATGTTATGGCAACAGATTACAGTAATTTAGGATTTTGGAACAATATATTTAGCAGTAGATTTCTGGCGTCTTTAATCTTCTATGACAGTAAACTGCCATGCATCACCATTGCCTGATTTTTTTTTAAACCAAACAACTAATTGATTCATTTATAAAATAATCAACAAAATAATTGATAATTAAAATAATCATTTCTTCAGTATTTAGTGTTCAGGTAGCGCAATGGCCATGTGACCTTAAGGTCCCTGCTTCAATGGCCAGCCAGGGACCTTTTTGTAAGTCATACATACAAATGTTAGGCCTATTTAATAGTGTACATTTACTATAGTAACTGTTGTAACAGTAGTGGTAGTATTAGTAGTAACAGTGAGTGCAGCAGGAAAACTGGATTTTTGTTGTTTGGGTTTGCATGTGTGTGTCTGTATGTTTCCTTATATTGCGTCACCGCTGATCTCTGAACAGTCAGGCAGTAGACCCTTAGGCTTTTCTCCTCAGTGTTGCGTCTGGGGAGAATCAGTCTGCATGAAAGTGTATATAAAAATTGTGTGTTTGTCTGAAAGTGTGTATTTTTTTTTGTGTGTTAATGGTAAACACCTTCTCCGGGAAGTAAAGCAGTTGTTTGTCTTTTATGCATCTTCTCTTTTGTTGGCTGACGTGCTGCTGTTTATTTACCTGCATCCTCTATAAGATAAACTCCCTTTCAAGAGCATGTTCAGTATATTGAGTGTGTGCTGAGCACTGCAGTGTTTGTTTTTATGTCTGTGTTGGAATATAAGGTGTGCTGTGATGATGAATATCTATGTGTCACTGGTATAGAAATGTAGCTTTTATGTTATGCAGGTTTAAAACTATATTAGATTGTATATTTGGGCCTTTTATGTGAAAAAGGAATATTTTGTGAGCCAGTTCAGCCCATATACAATGATGAACTAGATCCAGTTCGTTTAATCACATCTTAGTTGACCTTTTATTTGGCCTCTGTCTCCTTAGTTACTATCGCTAGGCAGTTTGCAATGATTAACAATGGCAGATTACTGCTTGAAATGATTAGTACTTCTTTAAACAATGGCTTGATGTAGACAAAAGGCAGGCTTCTCAGTGAGCGCTGATTTTGTTCGTTAAAATGATAACTGTTGCTGGCAGATTTTAACAGCTGTTGCTAGCTAGCCAATTATGCTAACAATAGCTCCGTGAATTGGTTGAAAATGCCATATCTCTGATTTTTTTTATTGTGTTAAGTCTGCGTTTGATGGCTACATATATAGTATGAAGTCATACTAAAAGACTGAGGCTAAAGCTATATTTCATATAAGAAAAAAGTCAGCATCCTCACCAGGTCCATATTGATCCAAGTCATATTCATGTGACGCTGAATAAAGAAACAGCATTGCCCTCACATCGAAATGTAGAATTTACTGTAGTATGTCTGCTTATTTTACATACTTTACATACTTGTTTGTACTCTTGAATGGGGTCGCTGGAGTATAAACTTATCCAAATTCACTAAAGAGCAAGATGGAGCTGCTAACAAAGGTTCCAATCTAGCAGAGTGGCCTCATAATAAAACCAGACAAAAAAAGATGATTGATCAATATGCAGACAATCTACTGCTAGCAACATTAGCAGTGTAGCAAAGGCTCCATCATCTAATGTGAAATGTTGTTCTCCTTTGGTCTTGGAAAAAAGCATTGGTCACTACTTCAGGAACTAAGCTTAGTTAATTGCAGTTTACATACTGTTTAATGCATTCCTTACACTTACACTCTTGTGTTTGTGGTTTTGTGAAGGATAAAAAAGTACACTTCCCTCCATACTTTGAGACAAGTACCAAAGCTTGACAGACCCACTGTGCCAAGTCACAGTTGCTAACCTATGATTTTAAATGGATTAATTGCAAATGTATCAATTAGGAGACCTTTAACTTGAATTTCAAAGCAGCACTTTGCTCATATTCTAGACAACTATGGCATTTTGTACAAAATCAGTTGGTGTAGGGTAAAGGGGTCATGCAGGTGGTTATATGTCTAACGGCATGTCATAAGTTAGACACTACAGACCAGATTTTGATGAAACTTTAGGGAGTCGTGAATCTCTCCACTCTGGCGTTTTTAAAATTACTATGTTTGGCCCAAGGTGGGAGCAGCAATTACCTGGCAAACATTTTAATAACCAGTCATATCTCACAAACTGCTGGGGGGAATCAAATGAAACTTGGAGCACATATCCAACTATCCAAGCTCTCCAAATTTGTCTCCAGGGCCAACAGTTTGCAACATATTGAATTTCCCACTGTTTTGAGTTACTTCAAAACCAGTTTGCCCCCTAGGTTATTTTTTAATATTAATTTACTGATGAATGCAAGAGTCAGTACTTCATTTACACCTCTTTAATATAGGACAGCACAAATGTTAAAATGAAAAGAATAGAGAACAAACACATGCAATGTATTTTTATTCTCAGATACCAGACTTGAAACTGACTTGTTCCACATATGCACAAAGGCGCCCTTTCCAGCTCTTTAATAGGAAGAACATAATGAAACACCATTTCACAGGAAACTCACACAATTGTCAACACCAAGGTTTGTGAGGTGTAGTTATCTGCAATCATTTCAGCACAGTGACACTAATGCTAGACAGCAGTGCTTTTAATCCTTTGTAGGGTTTTTTTAATGCACTTAATGCTGCTCTATGTAATATTTTTTATTTTAAAATATACACCTGTCACCTGGGCCTTTTATGTTAACCACCAGTGGGGCAGCTGTACTGAAGAGAGGCTTATCCTCAGTGGTTTCTGGTTTAGGGGGAGATAAGTGACAGGTAATAACATGTGCCCACTGAGACAATAAGCTGAAATTTAACAGCAAAATACAGACGTTTCTAACAGGGGCGTGTGAGTGGAAAAAAACATATGAACTTACTTGATTTTAGAGCGATGATCTGGAAATCAGACTTCAACCTTACTCTTATTTCAGGCCCCCAGCCCACATAAAATGACCTTTTGTTAGGCCCCTCCCTCTTAGTTACTGTTGCTACCTCTGCCAAGCTTTCCAGTCTTGTCTCGTACATACAGTATGCAGTTTATGATCATATCGGTGACAAATTAGGTGTATTTAGCCAGCTAAATAACTTTGTGACTTAACATTTAATTTAAAGGCTCTTTTCAATGTTTCCATCTGACTTTCCATCTGAAGTTACCCCGCTAACAAATTGATCTGTAATTCATTTATTTTTCCCTTTCCCTTTTATTTATTTATTTATTTATGTTATTATTTATTTATTTATTATTTATTTTGTTTTGCAGAATATTCCAGCGCTGCCTTGCGGTAAAGCCCTCTACTCCTACGAAGGCAAGGAGCCAGGTGATCTCCAGTTCTCCAAAGGTGATATCATCATCCTGCGACGCAAGGTGGATGACAACTGGTACCATGGCGAGCTCAATGGTTGCCACGGTTTCTTGCCTGCTAGTTACATCCAGCTGCTGCGTCCTCTCAGCCAGACTCCCCCCCAGGGCAAAGCACTGTACGATTTCGAGGTCAAAAACAAAGACCAGGATAAAGACTGTCTGGCCTTCAGCAAGGTAGCCCACACACACACACACACACACACATACTGAACACACACTCATCTGAGGTCACTTTTTGTATCAAACACAGCGTAAACATAGCAATATAAAATAGATGAAGGGATGGGGGAATTTACAACTGCATAAATACTGTAGTAGAAACAGACACCAACCTATTGTGTTAAACCAGGCTTTCGTTGTAGGACACTAATAATTTATCACTACTGACTCTACTCACAGATTGGTTCTGATGTAAACCAGAGTAACTTCAAACGGAGTTAAAACTACAAGTGCTGTGTGGTTCCTTCCCAAAGGACCTGCAGTTTTGACATTTTCCCACGTTCTTTAAGTAAAAATTATTGGCTTTTACATTTGAAGAAGCAAGAATCCACGACTAGAGCAATGAAGTGTGTGCTGCTGAAAAAAACTGTCTCATTTTCAAAGGTGTAAGATGGTCAGTAACGTAGGTAAGTAAGTAAAATGTATTTGTATACTGCTTTTACAGAGACACTAATCATGGGCTTCATAAGGACTTCATAAGACAACATACAAAAAAACTGAAATCATAGCAGATTAAGTGAGGGTGACCACCCAAGTCACATGATTAAAAAACTGCAAAACTAAAAAACACAATACACAATGAAAAGTTGGCAAAGTCAGACAGCAAAAGCTTGGTTGTGAAGCTGCGGGATTAACTGCCAATCTCATCAGATATAGGGCAGCAGGATCCCACTCCTGTATCTGCCCTTTACTCATTAGGGAGGTGGCCAGGCATTGGCGCTGCCTGCTCGCCAGAGTCTCTGCATCTGCCACCAGACCTTTGCAGCTAGCCTAGAATACACTGCTGTCCGCCTAGTATTAAACACCCTCACTACTCCACTTCTCTGTTCACTACACTGGATCACTGTTGCTGCTCTTATCCAATTGAAGACTCTGGCCTACGGGGCACTGAAAGGAACCGCTCCCTCCTACCTTCAAGCTGCTGTCAAATCCTGTACTCCAGCCTGACAAATGCACTCCTCTGCCTCTAGAGGTTTAGCTGTTCCATCACTCCGAGGGCCTTATGACCACTTATCTCAGTTAAGGCTCTTCTTTCTTTCTGGCTCCGCAGAAATGCTATGAACTCCCCACTAAAGTCAGGGGGACAATAGAGTCACTACCTGTCTTTTGACACAGGATTAAGGCATGTCTACAGAGCCCCTGAATAGACGAAGTGCTTTTGCATTACCTCACAATAACTTTGCGTTGCCTCAATGTTGACTGTGTCCACAGTTGTAGCTGCCTGGTTGTGGGTTGAGCTCTGGTTGAAGCTGTGACTGTAGACATGGTTATTGCTCAGGCAACAGTGGGTGTGCTGATGCTATGGATATGGGTACAGCAGCTGATTTCTACTCTTTACTGCTCTGATTAACAGCCCAACTCTCAAGATTTCAATACGGTGCTTCTATCATATACTGTATAACAGGTGTGTTATTATAGTACACCAATTCAGGAATAGCTGTAGCTCAGCTAGCACTGCTCTTTCACTTAATTGCACACACTACACCACCTCTGCATGTAGTTAGTTACACTCATTATTAATAGGTATGTCACAGCCATTAGCATAACAGTCAAAGCAGTACAAATACAAATATAGTTATAATTACTGCGAGATCAGAGGCCAAAACTATAGCCATCCCATGGCTGTAGGCAAAATGACAATTACAGCCTGTGAGCAGATCATAATACATTTTAGAAAACTAGTTTAAGTAACTCTGCTAATTATCTTAACATTAGCTGCATTTATACAGACTTCTGGCTGCGCAGTCATAGCTGAGGGTACACCAACAACCACAGATATTCATACTATTGCATCATTGTGTGTGTGTGTGTGTGTGTGTGTGTGTGTGTGTGTGTGTGTAAATAGCTCTCAAAGTATTTTATTGTTTTTATGTATAATATATATATATTTTGACTTTTTATTGCACCACAGGAAGAGATTGTCAACGACAATAAAGGATATTCTATTCTATTCTATATACAAAACATATTGTGGAGCAATGCAAAAGTATTGTGAGTGAGAGTAACATTTAGAGTTCCAATTATTAGTCAACTGTTAAAGTAATTGCCAACTATTTCAATAATCGATTCATTGTTGGGAGTCATATCAGTAAAAAAAAAAAAAAGTCCAAATTCTTTGATTTCAGCTACCCGTCAATTTTACGATAGTAAACGGAATATATTTGGGTTGTGGACGTTTGGTCAAGACAAAAGAAGATATTTGAGGACATCATCTTGGGCACTTCATACACACACCTCACCTCTTAAAAAATGAGCCTCAAAATCACTAAAATCATACATTTGATGTTCCTTTGATGGAGATGGAGGGATAAAGACAAAATGGGAGAAGACACTCCCTCAGAAGTGTGTATCCAGGCTGGATTCACTGTAAACAGTCATTTATATTCCCTCCTCTGTTCTATTCCTCTAAGCTTGTCATTTGGTTCCTGCTGTTACATAGACTCATTTGTGATAAGACTGAACTCAACATATCCACTTTGAATGTGTTTGTGGAGAGAGGAAGAGGGAGATTATTAAATTACAGTGTGCAGCACACTTGATTATAGGTGTTTTAAGACAGTGTATAAAGCAACAGATACCTCACCTCAAACACACTGCGTCCAACATCCATGTAAACACAATAATAAGGCGGTAATATTTCACATTATTTTGTATTTTAGGGCGAAACTAATCAATAGGTTAATGATTTAGGATTGCACAGAGTCACACACTCATGCAGAGACTCATGCCCCTGTGGCGTGGTCTATGCGTGTTGTCATGCAGAACCAGTGTGTGTGATATTGTTTTCTCAGTGTGAAAGGTAATTACTCAGTATGACTAATACACAGTCATTTACCAACATTATCACTGCTGTCCCTAATGGTCTAACCGAGATATTATATTCATGTGAGGAGAGGAACAAGAGGGGGGAAAATACTTTCATGATGAAGTCTGTGTGTGTGTGTGTGTGTGTGTGTGTGTGTGTGTATTGCTGAGAATATCATGTGTACAGTGTATACAGTACTGTGCAGTGCAGTTTGAGGACGCCTTCAAAAGTAATACCATGAATACGTTTAATAATTTAACTAAGAATGCAGTATGATAGACAGAAAACACACACATCAGTTCTTCTCGGTACACCTGCTAACACCACAACATACTTGGCAGGTTGGTTGCTCCATGCATCTTGGAGAACTTGCCCCAGTTCTTCTGTTGATTCAGGTGTCTCACCTGCTTCTGTTTCTTTATGTAATCCCAGACTGACTCCATGATGTTGAGATCAGGACTCTGTGGGTGGGGGAGGAGAGGGCCCATATACTGTTTGTTGCAGGACTCCTTGTTCTTCTTGTCACTGAAGATATTTCTGAATGACTCTGTGTGTGTCTGGGGTTACTGTCATGCTACAGAATGAATTTCCGACTTTTGCACAGTACGATGTATATAGGTACAGGTAAGCATATACTATATATAAAGGAATGCTGACCTTTGTTATGTTATTTAACCTTTATTTACACAGGATAGGTTGGCAATGCCTTGTTTACACTTAAATAAAAGCACAAGGAAATGAACATATATTTAACTAGATGTTAGACAATATACAAAGTGTAGCCTCAGTTAAAACAGCCATAGGGAGACAGAGGACAATTACTGCATAGGTTCTTGAAGTTACAGAAAGGCTTAGAGTTAAACATTTTAGGTAACATTGCAGCTGATATCTCTCACAGTATTTCTATTGTATCCTGTACACATGACTGACATCTGGTGTAAAACGACTTGGTTGATAGATGTCTATACTTGTGGTCGGATTTATGACTAGTCTGCTATAATAGCACACCCTGTCACAGTAGAGCAAAAACAGATGCACCGCCTTAAAATACAAAATTGCTCCTGGGTCATTTTCATTGTTGCAATCGTCTCATCAATTCATTTGTTTTTAAAATCACACCAAGTATTTTCCTAAATCGATTCAAATCAACCAACTGTGTGTGTGTGTGTGTGTGTGTGTGTGTGTGTGTGTGTGTGTGTGTGTGTGTGTGTGTGTGTGTGTGTGTGTGTGTGTGTGTGTGTGTGTGTGTGTGTGTGTGTGTGTGTGTGTGTGTGTATTCTTACTCTCGGCTTCTCTCTCCAGGATGAAGTACTGACAGTAATCAGGCGAGTGGATGAGAACTGGGCAGAAGGCATGCTGGGAGACAAGATTGGTATCTTTCCCATTCTCTATGTGGAGGTAAACCCACAGACACAGTCACACACACACACACACACACAGAGTAACACACATACACACACACACAGAAAATAACTGTACAAGAAACAGCTATTTACAGCCGAGCTGTATCTTGGGAGGGGGGGCCTGGGATATCACAGCTGTTTGGTTTTGTCATCATTCACAGGAGAGACACTGACTTATTCAGATTTTTGAAAAGAAGAGAGGATGAATCATTGCAATTTCCAATGGAAAAGAAATATAATAATCAATTTATGTTCCATGGGTTTAAATATTACGATATTTATTTAAATACACTTGAAATGAATGGCAGTCGCATTAATAGAAGTAGGATGTATTGTCATTAACTATGTGGTAGTTTCACAGTGTTTATCAGCTCTTTGCACCATAATCCATAACGTTTTTTTTTCTGGGTACCTTGTGATAACATAAATCTTGTCTAACATAACTATTGGCGCTGCTCCTGTTGGCGACTTAGTCATCTGTGTGTTATTGTAGTTTCCGCTTCAGGTGATCGATAAAGTATATCTATCCATCTAAAAGCCACTGGCAGTGGAAATTAGTGATGCATTATTTACTTTTCAATGGTAATAGCATCAGATCCACATGTTTTCAAATAGGACACAGTGAGTATCACTTTGAGGTTAGGATGTAATAATACTAGTATCATTTTAAATAATTACAATTGTGAGCTACTGTGACCAGTTAAGATAACTTTTATATTAAGTATATTAAATTATAGGAGCACTATCAGTGTCAACTTTAACTCATAAAGCCTGCTGTAGTGAAACTCCCAGTTGTAACGCTGCATTAGACTAAAGTCATATTCAAGAAAAAAATAACTCATATATAATAACTAACTTGTCATTTATTTTCTTCTTTCGTACCCATTTACAACCTCACTCGTCTATCTCTACTACACTTTAACTCCTGTGAGATGACACACTGACTTTTTTGCAGTCAATGTAAATGGGTCACTCTGCACTGTCCGACCTGCTTTCAAAACCCTCCTCCTGGGCTGAAAGGAGGTCTCGGACACTGTATGACTTTGGTATAAACATGCATTAGATAATGAGCCTCACTTAAACTGCAGGTAAATTGTGTGTTCATAGGATTTGTGTTTCACGCTACTAAACATTAAAATCCCCTCATGTTGTTCCCATGTAGGGATGGGATATTAAGATGTCTATGTTTGACCGCATATCTTAAGGAATATGCAACCAAATATTAAAACTACCTCATAGATTCAAGCTGCATTAGCGATGCTATTTGTACCTCCACTGAGGAGGAGTTTTCTTTAAGGAATTTCCTCTAAGCAAAAGGATAAAAAAACCCAAACGTTTTTCCTTCTTTCATGGTGCTATGCCTGTCAAGGGTGGAATATAGTTTACTTTAATCCTTGTGCCACTGAATAAATACCGTTCACCATTTGCTGTGGGTAGCTTTTAAGGTTTTTAAGCCGTGGTTAAAAAAAACCCAAAGTTTGATTTCTTCTTCCTCGCTGTTGGTGAGGATTCTCCTCTCTCCTCCATCACCACCACAAATTTGTGCACACGCTGATTCTCTCACGGCCCTGTCAGAAAACAAATGATGAGACTTGACAGGAGGTTCAATCAGGCTGGGAGGCACTGCTGTGTATGTATGTGTGTGTGTGTGTGTGTGTGTGTTTGTGTGTGCGTATGCATATGTGTGTGTTTGCATCAAGACAATAAGACTGTTGTAACACCAGGTACCAGGTGTATTGTGTAGCTTAGAGGAATTAATTAAGACTCAGGCCATGGACAGAGAATAATGGGATGACACATCTTCCGTACTGCTTTTAAGCATTATATTGCTTTTTCTCTTTCATCTGCTATTCAGTCACAAACAATCACTCACACTTATACAAAATGCATGCGCTCATATCCACATCCACACAGATAAACAGGTTTAGTGGTCTACACGGGCACGGATTCTCCGCTTTCCAATCATGTCCCCGAGATTAGCTGGTTGACCAAACAAGTCCCGGAGGTGATAGTGATTAAGCCATGGGCTGAGCTCAGTCGGCGCTCAAATACACACAGGCACTCCGGGGCCCCTATTAGATAGAGATGCATCAATAATTTAGACTTCTCCATCACTCTGACACAGCAGGGGTATGGGGGGGATGTCAAGTGTGTGTGTGTGTGTGTGTGTGTGTGTGTGTGTGTGTGTGTGCCTGCAATGAGAGTCTAATGAGGAGGGCCCAGCTGGATTTCTGCATGTGTGTGTTGTGTGTGTGTGTGTGTGTGTGTGTGTGTGTGTGTGTGTGTGTGTGTGTGTGTGTCTGTGTGTGTGTCTGTGAGCTGTTGTCTCACTGTTCGGATATATATGAAGACTGCTTGTGGATGATGTATGTAGAGTGGTGATGAGGGGTTTGAAAATCATGATGATGGGATGCCACTACAAAATGTCAAACTGACATTGTAAGTATGTGAGTTTGGGTCACGCATTGTTAAAACACATGTAAAGCAAACTTCCTTCTTTCTCTTTCCTCTCTCTATCTCCGTGTGAACACTACTGTGTCTGCAGCAAAAAAGAGTAGACACACACCTGCCATTATCTATGTGTGTGTGTGTGTGTGTGTGTGTGTGTGTGTGTGTGTGTGTGTGTGTGTGTGTGTGTGTGTGTGTGTGTGTGTGTGTGTGTGTGTGTGTGTGTGTGTGTGTGTGTGTGTGCTTGCATCTGACCAGCTTTCTTTTCGCAGTGCAGATATCAGCTCATCAGCCAGAGTCTCAGTATTACCTAGAGAGAGCGCTCACTCTCCAAAAGACCCAGAGTACAGTTAGTTCAACACATAATAGATGACCTTGGAGATTTCATCCAGCCGAAAGCACCAAATGAAGAATTGTCTCTATCAGCAACGTCCCCCTCTCTCTTTCTCTCACACACATTTATACTCCCTTATCTCCTTTACTGCAGCATGACCGGGCACTATAGCAGCGGTAGTTAAAGAGAAACTGACACAGCAGGCATCTGTGTGTGTGTGTGTGTCTGTGTGTAGATGTGCAAACTTAAATAAATGAGTATAAGAGACTGAGTAAAAGTTTTTTGGTTGGTACACTTTGTTTTGAGTGTATGATGTGTGATGAGTGTTGCTTCGGTGACCTTTTGTGGGCGTGTGTGTGTCCTCTATTCCGCCGCATGAGAGCAAAGTGAGTATATCTGCAGAATCAATCCATCATGCTCATTAGCATATGATTTGGGTTCGATTAGCATATCTATTAATATGGAAATGCAACATCACCAACACTGAGCCCAGACGGGTCGGTCCTGTACACAATCTCTCTCTCATACACACACACACACACACACACACACACACACACACACACACACACACACACACACACACACATATAACTCAACATTCTCTCCAGGGATTGTTCTGGAGTTTGAGGTTACATTAAGCAGACATGATTGCGATGTAAATTTGAAGTTGGTGTTGTCGGTTACCGTATTATGTGTCCCTTTTTGACCCCTGTGCGTGCGCACGTGTGTGTGTGTGTGTGTGTGTGTATGTATGTGTGTGTGTGGAAGTGTGTGGGTGTGTGGGTGAGTATGTATGTGTTCAATCCTGTTAAGTAAACTAAGTCATGACCCATGATGTTTTATAGAATAACTTTGTCCCATTTCTCACCAATTTCCACTCAGGAAGTTTGCATACTAATACAACAAGAGTGGTGTAAGTGTAATATTTGCTTCACGTTTGCTTTTACACTGTAGACAAGTGTTGGAAATTGCCCAGAGATAATGGTATAGAATTTCAGTGAAGTATGTGTTGAACACATCATACTTGTAACAAAAGAGACAGTTATATTTAAACAGGTTTTGTATATCTCTGTAATGCTTGCCTTAAAATTTGCCCTTAAAGGGGATGTAAAAATGCACATTGCCTGGTCTATATTTATATTCTGGGGCTCTACTGGAATATCTTTGCATTATTTGCTGTTCAAACTCCTTTTTTATTTTATTCTAACCCTTCACTCAACACCTAAGTTTAGCCTCTGTCTAAAACAGGCTGTCTCTCGATGAACCCCTCTGTTCTGATTGGCTGCTCCAGCTACAGTGCGAACAACCCATGGAACAACCTTAGCAACAAAGGCTTTTGAACGGACAGCTGCCACAAACTAAGCATTCACCACAATTTTTTGGAACTTTAACCATATTTAACATATACATCCACCGTCATCACAAAATCCTGCCCTATCAAGATAGTTCTGTCTTGTTCTTAAACATTTATTTGACATGGTGAACAGACACAGACTCTCAGTTCATGGTTGAACAACATCAGTGAACATGGAAATGGTGTAGGAGGCTGGAGAGGTGAAGGAGTTAAATATGCAAGCAGCAGGTAGTTCAAGAGCAATGAGAAGCAGCAGGAGATTTGGAATAAGCAGAATGAGTAAGCATCAGGCTGTTTGCAATGATGCCTCAATGAATGATTGAACAGTATGTGGAACATGTGACTATAAAACAGCTGAAGTTCCTGCCTTAAATACCATGAAGCTCTGTAATTGTCGAACAGATACAGTAATTGTTCACTAAGCTTTCCTAGACAGTTTCCCATTTATAATCAAGATGCGCTCTCAGCCACGGGGCAGAAAACATGTTGGCACAATGACGTAATAGCTCATTGTTGGGCTTTTTCTGCATTTAGGAGAAAATGCAATTTGCTGGAAAGCACTTTGTATGGAACGCTCGTCTTCACATTTCCACAACTTTTTTATGCCACATTGATAAACAACTGCCAGCTCTAGCCAACATTGATGTAACTGACCTGGACGGATTTTTGGCGTACCACAGCTCAAATAAGCAGCACAGATCAACAACTATGGTATATTGGTAGATAATGTGAAATTCCTGCTGTTCTTGTTTTGCAGTCCAATATGCCAGACACTATACACTAGGATTAAATAAGAAAATGTTTCCTGCCACAGGGTAACATAAATAGAAATTCTGCACACCTGTGAACTGCTGACTGTAATGGAAATGTTAAATGTATAAGATTTAAACCTACAGTGCAGACCTTTTGTCTCCCCCTTCTGGCAGTGAGAGTAAATAGTGTTTATAACGACAGTCCTATGAGTACATACATGAGCCGGTCCCTGTCATTACTGTTGTGGCTATAAAACGGAGGATAAAAAGCATCACAACTCCTGCAAAATGACTTGTTTCACTACCAGAATTGGATTAATTTGGTCCGATAACATTTGGAAAGTCTAGAAGAGCCACGCAATTAAATTATTTTATAACTCAGGTTAGCGGGTAGCTAAACTGGAAGTTAGCCAGATATCTCTGGTTTGCATGCTCTATGGGCACCCAACCATAGCTGGTTGATGTTAAACGCATCACTACCAGTATACCAGTGCGGAAATGTCACCACAGGCACCACATTAAAAGCTCCAGTATATGTAAAACACAAAAGAGAGATTTAGCTGGCTTGCATGTCACGGATGTTTATTTAAACAGTATGTAAAATTACCACACTCCAGCTTTAAAGTAATTGTTTTTACCCAAAGCTATACTAATGAGTACTAAAGTGAGGTAGTCCGCTCACCTTTGGGTCGGTATGTGTGTTTTTGACAATAAAGAGAGACAGAGTGTGTTACTCAGAGGAAGTCTCACCAGACCAGCTGTTGTGAGGGATGATTGTTATGATGCTCGTTTGAAAAGCTGCCAACAAGAACAAGCGAGGAAAGGCACAGACACATTTCTCGTGTGTGTGTTGGAGACCTCGTTATGGATGTGAATCACTGAGGACTGAAATCTAACACCTGTCCTCTCCTCTCCTCTCTCCTCAGTTAAACGAAACAGCAAAGCAGTTGATGGAAATCGACAAGCCCACAACAACTAACGTGCCAGGTCCGAGCTCTGAGCCAACTCCATTGGACCCGTGTTCTCCTGGTGCCTCCCCCAGTTCCTCCCCGTCCAATGGAAACGGCTCTGGCCATCGGAGAGGTGAAGGGAAGAAAAATGCCAAAAAGCGGCACTCATTCACAGCACTGTCTGTCAGCCAGAGAGCAGCCCAACTTAACAACAGACACAGTATGGAGATCTCCCACCCGGTCCTCATCAGCTCCTCTGACCCCAGGGCTGCTGCACGCATCCAGGTGAACACACACACACACACACACACACACACACATATATATACACTTTGATTAATATATGTAGTATAATAAATTCATATCCTTTTCTGAAGTAAAAATAGAAATACCCCACTGTGAAAGTACTTCCTTAGGTGAAAGTTTGTAAATTCATATTTTCACTGTAGTACAGAAGTGTTACTATGCAGAATGGCTCCTTCCATAAAAATGTATCTGCAAGCCTCACTGTTGCACTGGGTGACATGTGTCTTCTTTATGATGAAAATGTGTGTATTTTGAGTCAATCCTGCAGTAGACAGAGTCCTGCCACTGAAAAATAATCAGTAGAGTCAAATGGGTATTTATCCACTGCTGAAAATAGTATGTAAAAAATGCCACATATACTCCTGTCTGAGTGATACTTGCTACTAACTACACTGCCAAGCAAAATACTAAAAAATAAATAAACTAAACTATA
Organism: Scomber japonicus; assembly: GCF_027409825.1. NCBI lineage: Eukaryota > Metazoa > Chordata > Actinopteri > Scombriformes > Scombridae > Scomber > Scomber japonicus. The sequence goes on from NC_070588.1 coordinate 13,485,518, forward strand.
TAGTCGTGATTCTATAAAGTTTGAATCAGAGCTAAACGCTTCAGACAGAATAAAAAGGGTTTAAGGCATTGTTGGTTTTGGTCTTTTTGTGGGGTTTAAGAATAATATAGAATATACAACACCAAACTTATCTTTAAACAGTGAATCAAGTACCTCACAAGTAAATGTAGTCAAGTAAATGTATTTAATTACTATCCACAAATTATATACATTTAGTATTAGGATTAATTTGAATGACTGACTCCATAAATGATGCTAAAAAAATTAAAATGCTTTTCTGTTTTGCTGGAACTCAAATTAATACAATAATATTACATTATTAAGGGTTTCTTTTATCAGTCTTTTAAACCAGGGTCACCCAGTTAGAGTTAATGACATATTAACATATTTCTTATTTGTTGTAGAACAGCGAATGCATTATTGTTTTTTTGGTTTTTTTATGAAATCAAAACACCTAAAACAGTAAATGTTGCCACAAAATATTGCACCCAAGCAGCTTCAGTGAAAAGCTATTAATATACCAAAAATGTTTCACCGATTGCCTGACTGGCATTAATCAGTCAATCAGTCAGTATTTACATAATTTTTTTACTTACTGGCTGATAACCACAGCTACACCAATACCAGTGTATCTGAGATGAGTCAATATTGGGCAATAAATCACCCCAGAATATTCAGGCATAACCCTCTTTGACCAGATTGTATTAACTTTTCCCCAATCACCCACTCTGACAGCTCCATGTAGATAAAATGCTCTCTCTTTTTCATAGCTGTAGATTGGAGACACATTTCTTCTACATTTACTGCCTCCAGTTGCACTTACACCTGGGTTTAATGTGTTTTTGCTGTCTCTGAATAATACCCAGGATGCATACTGAAAAGCTGCAAGGCTACAGACATATATTGCAAATAAGGTTTTGTTTCAAATGGAAATCACTCAGTATGTGCAAGTATTTATATTCTTCTGTGTGTCTTTAGGATGCATCTTCCCCGGGTCCCTCTCCCTCCTCGGCAGGGGTACTGGTGCCTCCAAAAGTGGCATCCATAACCTCTGAGCTGCTGGCCCATGCCAAGGTGCAGCTGCCACTCAACATGTAAGTACACCTGAGTCAGCTCACCCACCTGCGACCGGGGCTTTAAGTTCCTCTCTTTTAAGTTTTTTCAGCGGAAAATGTGCCTGAGATCCAAGCATGACTTCAGAATCCACCTCCTGGCAGCGATAAAAATATTTCATCTCTTGTGCCCGGAGATATTGGCCATGTTCCACCACCTCTGCAACCACATTTACTCCTCCACTGGTCAAGGATGAAATCCTACTCAAAAAGGAAAAATACAGTCACACACTCTTCCCTCAGTTGTGTGAAGTTTACATTAGTGTTTCATAACAAAGCTTCCAACACTAGACCTATGGCTTGTACTATGCAATTTATTTCACAGCATGCTGAATATTCAGAGGAACACAGTTCATCACATATTCTTATTAATATTTCCTTCAAAATGATCAAAACAGAAAAAGTCATTCTTTTGTTAGGAACTGGTGCCGTAGTACAGTGGCTCACATCCATTTTTGCTTATGGCTCTGTTGTATGATAGATGATTTATTTTGTTTTTATTTGAATATTTTTCAAAGCCTTAAGGAGATTGAATGCAGTAATTCCCAATAAAGAAAGCAAAAATTAGAGGAAAGCTTAAAGAAAAAAAATGTGTGTCTCAGAAATGTGTGTTTTTTTTATTTTGTGCTGTTCTATCATCTCAAGTGTGGACAGGTGTTAGATGGGTTATAAGGCTCAGTATGAGAACACAGGACCAACAAAGGAGGGTTGCATAGTTTATCTTTAGAGGCTTTGCTATCAACATTGCCATCTTCACAGGCTAACTGTTTCTTAAGTGGATAAACCACCTGACACACACTAGCAAATACAATTAAATTCTTGCGGAAATGTAACCTCTCAAGTGTCATCCAGATGGCTGGTGATGAGCCAAAACTGAGCAAGAATGGTCTATTATTTACCTGATAATTAATCCACCAGGTAACTGCCAGGAAGATTTGGGTATCCTCAAGGTGAGTGTCTTTGTGTGGACCAGTTTGAGTGTTAGACCTTGAGACTGAGGACAGTTTTTGATATTTTTGGAAAGTGAGAACATTTGCTCAGTCCGCTCGTCTTCAAAGGTTTGGATTTGTTTAACGGTGAACGAGGGTCCTCACAAGTATAGACTTTGTATGTGCACTGTTTGCTGTTAACTGGTGTCTTGCCTGCAGGATGTGAGTCAAATACAGAAACATTGTCAGCTTTAATAATATCACCTTGTTCCAAGTAGCGCAAGGAAGAGACACACACACAGGCACACACTCACAAACACCCACATACACACGCATTCACTTAACACACACACACACACACACGTCCGGAGTGGGTTTGTCTTACTGATGAGGTCGGACGTTTCCATCTTGACCTGGTAACTATTCCTGTTGCCATGGGAAGACAGGAGACGGTCCCCACATCTGTTACCATGGCAACGGGGGGAGGCAGCACATATAGGGCTTGTTTACTCTGTGATCTCATCGTCTGCCACTACATGCTACGAGTATCTCCCAACGACGGGACCAGAGAGTCATTTATATGTTAACGCAGATGCGCAGTCCACAACACTCAATACATGTACATAGTTGAATACAAAGTAAGATGCTAAATACTACATTTATCGGTGTACCTGTTAGTTGGCAGGCTGACAAGGACATCCTTTCACAGCATATCACACTATTTTAAAGAATTCAATTAACATAAATATATTAAATCAGCGCTTTCCTCTGACTCTGATAATCAGTCTTTCACATTGATTTTTAGCATAGCAGTTGTGTTATTTTTTATATTTCTTGCTATGTAATATATATCCCCAAAGGGGATTGTGGCTAACTTGCCAACATGGATTACTATTAATTCTGTGGAAATTGGTCTGTTGAGATATTGATGACGATATGATGATTCACTGACAGGAAAATATTAAAGGAGATTTATACTTTCTTTCCCAAATGATATTCTTGTATATACAATAAATATGAGGTTGTTATTGTGAGAGAAAATGTGTTCCCAGATAGCTTACTTGGTAAATAAAAGTTAAAAGGGATGTGTGTAGTTTGTTTGTCCCTTCCAGAGACAAAGTTCAACATTTTCTAGAAATTGTTGCTGCTATCAGCAGCAGTATAACACACTGTGCATGTGCATTCACTTAGGTTAGACAAATAAATTGAGTGTCTTCCAAAATTAAACAAAGGAAATGCTGTGCTCGATGCAACAGTGTCTTCGGAGAATAACGGGTGGCGACCCATAAAGCACAAATATAGCAAATGAAGTCGTCAGCACTCGCTAACAAGTATGTACCACTTTTAATAATGCACAGAGCAGCAGAGGGAAATGGACGCGTCTCTGCCCAAGGCTTTCCTCAGCGTTTCTCATACATTTGGGAGTGTGACCCTTATTATACAACAGCCAGGGAACGTTGACTAACCAGCTGATACAGATCATCAAAACATCATTATCAAAAGCTAGTAAGAATAATTGTAGTAGGAAAAACTGAGTCATAAGAAGAAATATATCACATTCTATTATTGTAACAACCAGATAAATGAACAGTTGATTTTCATATTAACAATAAATAATGCATGTGTGTAGTTATGTAAACTCATCATGTGCAGAACATTTACAGAAAATACAAATATATAAATAATACCAATCTTTTTTCACACAAAACAAGACAACCATTCATAATTTAAGCCCACAGGATACTCAGCCAGTAAGTAGTGTATCTAATAGGCCTCTCTTTGGAGAAGATTCCTCTCCCTATCTCCTCCTCCCAACAGTGGCCTAACAGCCTAACATCTTCCAAAGTCACACTGGTTTTAATATATAATTCATTCTTTGTGTTTCCTCTGACAGGGTTTCCTTGTTGAGCTGCAGCGGAGGAATAGTAACAAAGAGAGAATTTTGCACTAAAAAGACTGTAACTCTGGAAGACATGCACTTGATTTGTCTAACTCAAACTGCTGACGCCTCATATTAACTTCAGATGAACTTTTGAAAGCATTTTTGTACAGAGCAGTGAGCGTGGAGGGGAAGCACATTATGAAAGGAGGAAGGGGTATTTTAATGGCCAGTATGAGCAGGAAAATGATCACAGTGAGCAAAAACTGCTTCAGTGTTCATAGGGACACCCGATCGTTGTTTTAACACGCACTTGAAAAACAGTAAAATCATATTTTATGGTTAAAAAAAGATATAATCTGAATATATTTTTCTATTTTCTCCCCAAATAATCCTGATTTACTTAAATAAACCTCTCTTAAACAGTAGCATAGCATCACTCCATTGTCAAGATATTTTCTTGTTGTTGTGAAGATTTAATCAAGTTGACCAGTTACTGATATCTGACATATTTATAGCACCTCCCTCTCCTCCTCTTCCCTGTCTTCTTTTTCTAGGAGAAACTCACATAAAAACTGGTGAACCCTCAGGGAAAATAGACGGTATATGATGGGAGGACTGGCCTTCTCTGTTGTAGATCAAAATGTTGTTTGATGGTCTAATAAAGGAGCTGAAAGAGCAACAGCAGTATATGAACTCTTATTCTTTGATCCTCTGCACTGTACGTTTCATTTAAACAACTGAGAATAATACATGTACAAAATACCCTCATTACAGTCTTTTTTTTCTGAGAAGATAAATTAAGAAAGTTTCCTGAATATTTTTGAGTCATTTTCATATTTGCCTTCTGAATCAATTGAGTCAAGTCTTACCTCCTTCCTCGCACTGACAGAAATGTCTGCTTGTTTTTCAAAGCATTGGTTTGTTAATATTTCCTCATTTGTTCATTAATTTATTTGCATGGTGCATTGCGAGCTTCACTTTTACTTTGCATAAAACATATTAGAGATAATCCACATGTAATTGAAAAGGGGAGAAAATTGATCACTGGTGTTATATAATGCTTCTAACAAACTTTTTATGGTTTTATTATTTCACAGTCTACATTTTTCTGTTTCCTTTGTTCCCCCAGATACCTAGCTCTGTACGCCTACAAGCCCCAGAAGGCTGACGAGCTTGAACTTAGGAAAGGAGAGATGTATCGGGTGACAGAGAAGTGTCAAGATGGATGGTTCAAAGGCACGTCACTGAGAACCGCAGCCTCTGGCGTCTTCCCAGGGAACTACGTCACCCCCGTGTCCAGGTCAGTGAGCTCAGGCGTGGGCATGCAGGGTGGAGTGAGAGTGAAGGGTGCAGCGGTGATACAGCTGCCCAAGGGACTTTGTCATCCGTACATCCAGATCAAAGGGTTGGTTGGATGTTAGCAGTGATATTAGTGGTGTGTAGCTGGTGATGAAGCTGGAACTACAGTCTCTCAGTTCACCCAAAGCTCCCAGAGGTGGAAAAGTGACTCAGCGCTAGAGCATGTAAGCATATGCGCACGTTTATTTCCTAGAGCTATCACGTTTCCTGTCAAAGTGTTCTTCGACAAGGGGCCCCAGTTACCTAGAGGTTTAAGTCTGAACGGGAGATATTTGTTTCCTGTCAAAGCCAATACTTCTCTCCTGCATTTCCTGTCATATCTCTACTGTCAACTCTCCAACAGTCAAAAAATGCCTTAAACGTACAAAAAATATGAAAATAGAAGCAAAAATTGTTCTTCTGCAACAAAACAGCTTACTCTGGAGTAAAAGGGATTGATGCTTAGTGGTCAGGAAGCTCTTTGGCATCTCTACTGAAATTGTAAGCATTCAGAGTATTTTATATGCTGTTTTAAATTACTGGAATTACAAATATTTGCTCTTTTCATATTCATGTAGTTTTGTCATGAGAAACCAGCAGTGCAGTTTAATCAGTCATTTTGTCCTTACACAACCTAGTTGTTTCCATTGGAAATTTTTATGGTAATCTCTCGGGCTCCAACTGAACCCGAATACAGGGCTGTGTAATTTTGGTACTTGTTATGGCATGTAATTGCACTTGTTTCTTTTGTGCTCAGGCTGCCTCTTGTCACAATGCAAGCCCAAGTAGCAGATTTTTTTCTGCTGAACTACATATTCTTCGTGCTGATAATGTTCTCCTCCTGATTCAGCCTCTTCTCTACACTGTGTCCCTCTGTATGGTTATTATTATGGTTTCACCTCTGGCCACAAAATTCCAAAAATGCAGGGGTCACATCTGTGAAGGAACTATAAACTGCTGTAAGCACTTTTAGTGTAGTTTGTTGTTTAAATAGGAATATAAAAAAGTGAAAAGAGGCTGTAAATTTAGGTTTTAAGATACTTTGTAAAAATTCAATCAATCTTTATTTGTATAGCGCCAAATCACAACAGAGTTATCTCAAGGCACTTTACACATAGAGCAGGTTCTAAACCGAACTCTTCAGGTTTTAACTTTATAGAGACACAACATTTCCACATGAGCAACAGTGGCAAGAAAAAAACTCCCTTTTAACAGGAGGAAGAAACCTCAGGCAGAACCATTGAGATATTATAAATTGAGATATTTTAGATTTGATTTAATTACAGCTCTGCCTTTCTAGTGTTGTGCTGCTGCCACAAACTCAGTTGATCCTTATCATTAACATCCTTATCGTTATCATTATTATTGCCATCGTCGTTACGTTTAGCATACTAAACACTTTTACTCATAGCTGGTAAAACCACATAAAATAAAAAAATGAGGATGCTGAAATCATATTTGGCAATTTAATTACCCTCATTACTCCTGTATGCATGAAAACATTTGCAGTAGCTGTGCATCTCATCTGTATTCTGCTCCATGATGCAGTCAACGAAAAAGAGAGTGAGAGAAAGGAAGAAAATGAAAGCGAGGAAGACTTAGAATAGAAATGCAAAAGTGAGGAAGGGAAAGATAATGAGAAGATAAAGAGAAAGATATGGTACTGTAGGATAAACAGAGAAAGGGGGCGAGAAAGGACGAAAATGAGGCTGGAAAGTAGGGAGAGAAATGGTAAAAACTAAATATGTTGGAGAAAGAAAAAAAGCGAGAGAGGCAGAGAAGAATGGACGCAGTGTGCAAGAAAAGATAGTTGAAAGAATAAATGACATAGTGATGAGGACAGAGAAGGAGAAAAAGAAAACAAAAGGAAGAGAACATCGTACAAAGAGATGAAACGGCTGCAAAAACAGCAGGTGTCCCTCTCCAGTCGATATGAATGGCTGCTTCACATTCTGCAGTTATGCAATTTGAGAGAGAGAGAGAGAAAGAAAGGCAGGATGGGAGAGTAATCAAATGAGTGACAATTTGTTATTTTTATGCAAGCATACTCGCTTTTTCTCCCGCTACCCCTCCCTCCCTCCCTACTTACCTCTCTCCCCTCCTTTGTCTGCAGTGCAGCTCAGAAATTTCTCAATATGATAATGAGAGGCTGCCAAAGACACTCACACACACTCACAGGGTGGTGTTTCCATCACTTCTGAGGACACTACATTGGCTTACAATAACAGATAGGTTCAGAATTTTTCAAGTCTCAAAAGAAAATTCAGGAGCTCAAATGAGCACTGAAACTGGTTTTGCTCGCTGTAATCATTCCTCCTGTTCAAACCGACCATTACAATATCCTCTCCAGGCGCGCTTACAATGGAAGTGATGGGGGACCAAATCCACAGCCCTCATTTTGAGCAAAATTCAGAAGTATATGGAAGATAATATGAGGCTTCAGCCATCGGAGTTAATCAAATATGGTGGATATCTTCCACAGTTACAGTCTTTTTAGTTTAAAAAAAATCCTGCTTTGTGTCTTGATGAGCTGCAGTGGAAGTAGAGGAAATTTTGCACTAAAAAGACAATAACTTTGAAAGATGTTGACAATTAAACGAGATCTCATATTGTTCAGTATGAACAGGAGGAATGATTAAAGCTAGAAAACAGTGTATCAGTGTTCATTTGGACACATGGCCTGACACATTAATTAACTATAACCTAATCCTAAAGTTACATTAACAAAGTATTTATTGTAACCCAAACCTTAATCTTATCCTCGACATGTGTTTTTTGTGCCTAAACCTAGCCACATCATAAAATATCTTTATATGTGGTGGTGATTTGTAATGTTTTTAGAAGGCACAGATAAACTATTTCATCCTGCCGACATGGGCGTCAGATCAGAAAATGCTTGTACATGTTGTTCTGGAGTGCATGGACCAACGACATAATTTGTTGTTCACTTGTTGAAACAGATTTATGTCTCCACAACATGAATAATACAAGTACACAAGCGCACACATTGTAGAGAAATTGTCATTCTTTTTGAAATATGAGAAAACGTCTGCACACTGTCGCGCTTGCTGCTGGAATATTGATACATTTATAGTGTCTGTTTGACCTTCATCAGGTATATATGTAGTGTATATATATTGTATATTACAGACAGTCATGAACAAATAAATATTCCAGCAGTAAGAGGGACAGTGTGGAGGAGTTTACTTATTTTTATTCAACGTGGGCTTTACTCCGATGCACCTGTCACATATTCAGCTGTGCAGAGACTCTTTCAATTTTCTGAGCACACATCATTCTTATTAAAATGCAGGTTGAATGTTTACATGAATTTATCCAACGTTAATATTAACACATGACACTGATCATTCTGATTATTTTACCCTCTGGCAAGAATACAGTTTTGGAAAAAATGATTGTATCTCCTCTTTTGAAAGTGTGAGAAGACACCCAATAAATGCTGGCTAAAACAAATCAGCATGTTATGGTGTCTGTGTGGGCCTTTAGAAAACTAAGTTGAACCCAAAGACATCATGAACAATTTAAGATTAGAGTACATGGATGGTGTTTGTGTAGAATCTCTAATCAAAAGACTTTGATTTCAACCTGTTTTTTATTGGCACACACATGTACATACACACACGCAAACACACACACTAAAGCCATTACTCTGTATACGTGTGACAGGGAGTCGATGAGCAGCTATAAGAGTGTGAATACCATCGAGTCAATAATGCTCACCTCACTGTTCTGCCATTCAGCACTCTGCAGACAGAAACATGAGCAGCCTGCAGCTCCATATGTTACAGTCGGACACCGTGGTCTGCTGGTCAGATAATAGCACTGAGATCATTCACTTTAACGGAGGATAATAGTGCAGCTCCTGTTCTGCTATCATTGACTGAATCCATCTATTAACATTTTGTGCTAGCACAAAATGCGGTTATTAGCTTTACAGGTAGAGAAACCAAAGTAATATACTATATGACAAGTGCTGATGAATGTAAAAATCAGTATATAAATCATCTTCTTATCATTTGAGACATTCAATTACAAGTCAAAATCCATCCTCCCTCTCTCCTTTAAAGGGCTCCTTTTGGAGTCGGTGCTTCTCGGGGCTCCTGCCTGTCCAGTCCAGTAAGTGGAGGAGGAGGAGGAAGTGGGTGTAGTAAAATCTCAGACCCGTCGTCCCCAGGGTCCCCGGGGCCCTCTTCATCTCGTCCCTCCACCCCACTGGTAACCTCAGCCAACTCTGTTAACACCGTCAGTCCCGCCTCGTCGCCACAAACTGCCGCCGCCCAGCTGAAGAACTGCCTGCGCTCCAGCCAGCACACAGTTAACCAAGCACGCACCTCAATGCAGCTGGGTAAGCAAAAACACACACTCTCTCTCTCACACACACACACACACACACACAGACACACACACACACGTCCACACTTGAAATGCACAAAGAAGCTTTTTAATTATGTGTATTTAAACAGATTCATTAAACATTGAGAGTCATCTATTTTCTTTCTATTTGAGGAGTTGATTGATGAATCTCAATCACATGTGCACTCATTATCATGAATTAACATAACGAAACAGCCCCACCACACCACAGCACCTTACAGTACAGCCGGTCATCTTCTTGACCAAAGTAGTAATAGTGAGTACTAACTGGGTGATGCAGGTGAGGTATGAATTAAAGCCTCCCGGAAATGACACAAATCTGAAAGAAGAGGTGAGTATTGTTACAGTACTCCAGAGAAATGATAAAGTTAAAGGAAATACGTTCAACACTGGAGATGTATCTGTGTCTTTATTCCCTACAGCATCATGTCCACTGTTACAACAGCTCACCAGCCAACAGAGTCCAGATCATTTGGGACATTGCAGCATTTTATACCCTTAGTCTCTGATTACAGAATAATAGAATATTGATCAACCATTAATTCAAGTAGCCCCTACGCCATGTAAAACATTTGCAGGCTTATGCTCACAGCAGCCTCTTTAACCTTCAGCTTCATCAGTGCCGTTAGTCATGTGTAGAAATGTCTGGAGAAAAAAACAGAGCAATAAATCAGAGCTACAAAAAGTTGGATGAATGCCCAAATGAATGAGAAGGTTGAAGTCCTGAAGCCCAGTTCACTATGTCCAAAAGTATGTGGACACCACATCGTTAAGCGTCTTATTCCAAAACCATCAACATTAATCTGCTCCACTCTTCTAGGAAGGCTGTCTGTCTGATTTTGGATGCAGAGATTTGCTCTCATTCATCCGCAAAAGCATCTGTGAGGTTGGGCACTGATGTTTGTTGTCGGATCTCTGTAATAAGAACGGATTCACAAAAAGCAACTTTGTCTTCAAGAGTTTATTCTGAAAACATACTTGTAAGCATGCAGACTCAGTGTGTGTGTTAGATAAAGAGCCTCAAACACTAGTCAAACAGTCATAGGTATACTGGCAGCAATGCCTGTCACCAAAAGCTACAGAGCACTCTGTCACCCTTAGAGTATTCGACCTTGGCTATTAATTGGTACAACAGTTACCCCTTTTTTCATCACTTTCCATTTGCTGGGAACTCGGAGTTGAAAGTCGAATCACAGCTTTACTTCTGATACATTTCTAGGCTTTCTCACACAAGGGTTATTGTCAAAGCTGCTTCTTCTAGTAAAAATCCTTGTCTGGTTTTGTTCCCATTAAAAATACTGTGGCAGTCTTGTTACCCTCTGATTCACAATTTTAGCCTTGGTCTTTCTAAACAGTTAAGTTAACAAGTTCTCTGCACTCACTTCCAGAAACTAAGTTATCCTTGGTCACATAACCTCAATAAACCCTTCTGTTATTTTGATAGTACGTAAGTATATAATCAGGCTAAAACTATCTCAGTTAAAGGGTTCATGATAAGATACAGAATGATTGAACATGGTGGAAATTAAACATGTGCAGTAACTGTATTCAAACGTGCACGAAAGACATTTAAACATGATTATACATGTAGTGAGTGTAACTTCCATCACGTTTCATCCCCATCTCCTAGAAATTACATTTATAGACAACTAAATTGTTTTCCCGGTTATATTGTGCATATATTTTGAATGAATGAAGCACTACAGTTATATATCACACTGATCTGACACGTCCTGAGTCCCACGTGTGGTTAGGTTTAGGCAGAGAAAACACATTCAGTAAGGTTAAAGCAATGGTTCGTAATTTCGACCCAGCGTCATATGCACTATTATGTTTATCTAAACACCCCCTTAGCCCTTTTTTTTTCATTTGGTCGCAAATTAGTGGAATCAGCCGAATGTCTTAGTACATGCGCTAATGGAACCAAAAGTGTATCTCGTAAATTACCCCACTAATAATTCCTGGATTGTTATCAAACTTCTACAGTAGTACAAATAGGGTCTTTACTCATAAATCCATGCATTGGAAAGTTTGTAAGTACACCAGGAGTTTATTAAAATAACATTTACCTGATGGCTTTTACTCTGCTGCTACTGCTAAAGCTGTAAACATCGTTGAAATCGTGCGATTACTGAAATACTGTGTGGTCGCGCGAGATCCCGCACAGAGCACATCAAACGTGAAGATGAGTGGTTCAATTTCGAAGGTGCTCGGCGCAGGATCACGCGCGACCACACGGTTTAGTGCTACACTTATACGGACTGAGTCATAGGCACCATATCTCCTATCAATTACAATTCATATTAAACCATTCTTTATACCAGAATATCCTTTTTATGGTCATAGTCTGTCCCAGCACATGTTGGGCGAGAGAAAGACACGAAAAACATGCTCATATTCACATTATTTTTAGAATTTCTGATTCACCTAAGTAGCATTTCTGTTGACACTTGGAAGAAACCGACACAGACGTGGGGAGAACATGTAAACATCACATAGAGAGAACCCAGCTGGCAGGAGCTTTCTTGCTGTGAAGAGACAGTGGTAACCACTGAGCCGTCGACCTGCCCTGCAAAAATTTTGCAAAAGTAAAAATATGTTTCCAGGGTGCCATAGCAGCCTGCTGGTAAAGCCGTGTGCCACATAACTGCACCATCCGCAGTACGATTCCAGCAGCGGACCTTTGTTGCATGTCATGCACCACTCTGTAACCATGTTTCCATCAAATAAAGGCAAATATGCAAGGGTGGATATATTGCCTGTATCTGCAAAGTACAGGTACAGTTAAGGTTTACATTTTTAGTGTTTTTTTTATTTAGTGAAAAGTGGTTTATGTTAAATAATCCTATTAAGGTTGAGTATGAGTATCAGACTGAATGCAAACCCCTTTTACTCGAATGTAAAGCACCAATCCACACTCCAGCTTTCCTCTGCACTGTGTGATCCCCCTCAATCAACCCTGAACATAAGCCACTGTTGCAGAATAGTTGTACTGGTACATACTGTGCTTGTACCAGAATAATTTGGCACAATTGCAGTGTTACAACATGCACATACACACACACTCACACACTCTTCACATTTGCACATAACACAAAAAGACATGTGCTCAGATCACATAGTGGTACTGTTTGCGCCTGTCGTGTGCACACTGACAGAAACCCCCGCAAACACACACACATACACACCCACACCTGTGTCTCTACAAGGTCTAGATTATATCAGTCTTGTTCTCCTTTCAGAGTCTATTCATCTCTCCAACACCCCTTTCTCTCTTTCCCTTTGTATTTTTTCCTTCTCCCTTTGAGAAAATAATAGCGAAGGTTTCTTTTTGGGAGGCTATAGAGTACACACTGTGAGAACACTGCCAAGAATTACACACACAGCACAGCTACACACTCATTCTGGATGCACACTCCCACGTACACACACACACACACACACACACACACACACACACACACACACACACACACAAGTAAGCACAAACACACAGCCGAATGACATCAGTGCTTTTTGTTTTATGGAGGCGTAATGACAGAGCTTCATGCCTTTCTCCCTCCACCTCTTTAGCTTTTCTCTCTCTGCCCCCCCCCCTCTCTTTCTCTCTCTCTCTCTTGCTCGCCTGCTCTCTTGCATACACACAAACACATGCACACATCTGGTCTCCATTACAAAATAAAGTATGTGCATAGTTCTGCCATTTGGTGGTTTTATCACATGACCAGCATGCCTCTCTATGGATTTCTGCTTGAGTGCTGCAGTTTAGTGCAGCAGGTGGCTCAAAATCCTGTGTGTGTGTGTGTATGTGAATACGTGCACACGGTGTGTATTTTTGTGTATTATCCTCATGAGCACCAAATTACAGTTTGAAGGCTGAGAGAAGTGCTCCAAACTCAAGACAATTCAAGACAGTTGTTTTTTTCGTCAAGGGTTCAGTGTAGAGTTAGCGTTGCTTTTGTTGCTCTTATTCTTTCATTTGAAGGAGAAAATAAAGAAAGGTACTTGTGATTACTTTACACATTAGCATAAATGCTAGCCAGCCTTGAGTTCTCCCTTCAAAGTTGCTATTTTGACACATCTCTAACAAGTTTAATGGTTTCACTTTTGGTCCTCTCAGATTGGCCTGTTCCGTGTTGGCGGGTTCATCTCTACAGACCAAAGTTAGGTGAATAAAAAACTGTTCAATTCCCAAAAGTTGTAATTAAATGTGTCCCAGCTCCCTGGCATTACTTCTGTCTTCAATTATTACATTTAGCACCATTCACTACTATGAAACAAGGAGTGGCCATAAACTTCAACCTGCATTTTCATGCCCAATTTAGGATTTGAAACAGGGGTCATTTTATCTCACTCATTTAAAAAAAATCCTCTTTATTAGCTTTTACTACCTTTCTATTTTGAGCAATTTGTAGATTCTGGTTTGCACAGGTGAGCACAGATATTTTGCTCCTAAATTGTGATGTTTTTTGACTCTTGGGGGCCACAAGATTTTCAGCCTTTTGGCCTTTTGGCAGCACATTTCATTTCACAAATATTTCCTTTTGCTTTAGTCTGTTTTCTATTTCAATATTGTGCAAATAAACAAAAAATTTAGTTATCTAAAGTTGTCAAAAAGCTATCCAGGAATGTGGTCATATCTTGCAGATCATTCGACTTTGAAAGTGTACTTCTGTAATAATGTTAATACTAATTACTATTATTGGATATAAACCAGAGATACAGTCTGTTTTAAAAATCAACTGTCTCCTCAGATATTAAGTAAAGAGATAAACTCAGACAAAATGTTGCCCTCTAAGTCACTGAAAGCTCCTCTCAGTTATACTAATATAAATGTGTGTCTGTGTCTGTTTCAGTGCACAGTCCCCCTGCTGGAAGTCCAGAGCGCCCCATGGTGGCCATATCTCCCCTGCGTCCTCAGATCTCCTCTCCCTCACGTTGCCCGGGCCAATCAGGACGCCCTCTCTCCATGGTCTCTCCAGGACCCAGCTTAGGGCCCTCACCGCTCTCATCCCCAGCCTCGCGGCCCCTCCTCCCCCTCTCGTCTCCTCTTTCCTGCCTCACACCTCCAAATGTGTCAGCGGCGCTCCTTAATGGGGAACCAGGAAGTCCACTGCAAACGCCATCCCCAGGACCCTCCCACGTCACCACGCAGGGTGGCCTTGCCCCCAAAACAGAGAAGGTAAGTCTGATCCCCTCTAATTGTAAGAAAGTCAAAGAGTCAGATATCATTAGCTTGTTTACATATACCTCACATGAGCAAGTAGAGCAAATAAGAGCAAGAATAAAAAGTATAAAATGTCACTTCTACTTAACTTTGATTTCAGTTGTTTTAGTTACCCTTTAAATAAAACAAATTCATTTTAACACACCTGAAAAGCTTAATGTTCTGTCATCCAGATTTCACAGTTTTTTGGATGTGAAGTCTATGGTGAGTGTAAGCATGCATGCGTGCATGTGTTTAATGTGCCAGTAGTCTCATTCACCCCGGCAGCTGGCACAAATTTTGAATGCCATCCTATATGTTGGGAGATGTGCAGCGTTAAAGCTCTGGATGTTAAAGTGGGCTGCGCTGACAGTGAAGGATGGCACCGAAAGCTCGCATCTGTCTCAGCTCCATTTGTTTCACTGTTGGCTCCACTGTGTGGGACAGCTAATCTAACTACATGGCTAGCTGACAAACAGCTCATTGACTATGGAACAGCAGGCCGCAGCCTTGTTTACATCTTTCCATTCAAAGCTGGCTTGTACTTGTATTTTTTAAGAGGTCTGATATTAATGAATGCTCTCATCTTAACACAACTGTGAATATGTTGTTTTTATATGAAGTGTATGGCCCTAAGAATCATTCTTTTATGTTTTGGGAGGATTTTTCTTTAGCTGTTTATAAGGTACTAAGTGATAATTGCTTAAATTAACAGCCTCTCAGTATGGATTTAGCTGCAGTTGTAGAATCCAATGATGCTGTTTCAAGATTAAAATTAAGAAGGAAAACCAGAAGGAAAAAAGTGTTTATCAGATTTTGGGCAGGGTAGCTTAATAGATCAAATTTAAAGATAGTGGGTATTAGCACAAAAAATCAGCTATTGTCATCTCCTGTCCCAAAGTATCATATCTGCACATTATCCCTTTAAAAAATGATCAGTTTAAGGCTTATTTTCAGTAGTGATCTTTGTTGCTTTGAGCAGGGCAGAGCAACATCAGGTTTAAAGTCAGGGTGGAGATGATGCTGCACAGTCAGTCTGTGTAACAGAACGTAGAGGAAGTGATGGAGCAGCTATGATAACTGTCTGGTAGACACATTTAGTTTAATCTCTGTTCGACATGCTGTCTTAAGTGCCGCCAGAGTTACAGACACATATCATGTCGGACATTAAGACTGTTTCCAAGAAGTCTGAAGTCACAGCCAACAGTGATGGCAGAGTTTCAGCAGGTCATAAAAAAAGTCTTAAAATGTCTTGAAACACTTTGTTTAGCTGTATTTAACATATTCAAGAGCTTGAATAGTATTACATTTTACATTACTGTGTGCTACGTTGTTTACATGTTGCTATCCTTATGTATTTTTCACCTCCAACTAGAGACACTCCTTGCCTTCGATCAACAAACAGACAGCTGTGAGCAGCGAAGACAAGTACATCAATCAGAATGTGCGATTACCGCGATCCGTTTGATTAGTGCATTTCAAACATGTTGTTTTTCCCTCTTTCAGTTTTTGTTTTTTCCTTGAAATCTCTTTTCATTTGTAGTTTTGTCTTTCAGATAATATACCTTAAAAGCATTCAAAGAGTCTTGAGCGTGGGCGAGTTAATGGCAGAATGATTAGGTTGGTGGGTGGATGGAAGCTGGCATCTTGAGCATCTTTCCTCTCAACCCTGAGCAACCCTGGGTCTCATTTCAAGCTTAAATCGTCAATGAACTCAACATCAGCACTGAGCACTTCTAGAAGTGATTGTTTTAAAATATTATATTCAGTATGTGCCAGTGAATATTTTTACATTTGGAATGAAAGAAATGCCAGAAAGTCACAGATGATAACACAGATTTATTTACAAACCAGTATATTTATAGATGTGTAGGGAACAGAGAAGAAAGAGAGAAAACAGCACAGGTTCAGTTCACTCTCACTGTCCTGCCAGTAAGCTGCAGAGCAAGGCAGTGTGAAATTAGATTTAACTTGAATGACAGACATTAGATGAAGTTGTGAGTGTATGCTGCCATCTGGTGGCTTATTTTGGAACAACGGCAGCAACAGTGTATAAGCAGACACACACGTACAAGCACACATACACACACACACACACACACAATCATAGGAGGCAGATTAAACCTTTAAGCCTACAGATGAAAGAAGAGAGCTCATGATGATATGTCAATCTTATTTTCACAACTCGTTTCTGCTGCCCCCAAGTGGCCAAAAGATCAGTTAATGTAGGTTCAGACAGAGCATCCACAGAGGTATCAGATAATGTCCTTTCGATCAGCTAATTGATTAATTGTTTCAGCTTTATTAGTGATGTTACATCTGTTAAGCAGATCACTCTTTGGGTTGTAATATTTCTACCAAATTGTGTTTGGGGAAACTCATAAAATCATAAAATGTAATGATGAGGGGTTTATACAGAAAACAGTAACTATAAGCCCCATGTACATTAACTATGAGTATCTACTGTATGACTTTGTTAAAGTGCCCAGATGAACGTGTTGGATAAATATGTAACTGGTGGTTTCATAACGAAATCTCTGCAGAGTTGTGTTTTCCTGAGGTCTGGATTTTAGTCTGACAGATCATTACTTTGATCATCGTCCATGTTTACTGACAAATTCCAGTTTTTACAGCAGTCATGAAACACTTTAAAGCCTTGTTCAGTTGTTGACAGTATTACAGAGCAATCTGCAGAGGCTTGCAAATTTGCTGTGACAGCTGGGTGGACGTACCACAAGGGCTAGTCAGCAGTGGCAGCTGGCAGTGGAAAAATACAGATATATCTCTCCCATTTTTTATATATATACATGTTGAAAAAGTGTCCTTTATATCATGATTATGCCAAGATAAGCTTTCAGAGTTGGTTCAGTAATGGTAATTGGGTGTACAGTGTTTAAGACAAATGTATAGCATGTTGGCGGTCATTCAAACTGGAACAAAGGAGGCGAAGAATGTTTGGCTCATATTTTCTATAAAGAACTTGTTAACCATTACTGATGTATTCAATTAAGACTGTAGAGATGTTTCTTCCAAGGTCACAGAGTTTTCATGTACAATGTGAGCGTCTGTGATTCATACAAAGAAAACACAAAGTACTGACAATGACAGAAACAGATGACATACAAACAGCAGGAGCTGAGAAAAGAAGCCAAAAAATCTGTGAAAATGAGCTTTAAAGGTTTTCTGATGTTAAAGAATTAAAAAGGGGTAGATCTGCAACTAATGATCATTTTCATTATTGATTAATCTGTTTTCTTGATTAGTTGTTTGCTTTATACAATGCCAAGACATTGTTAAAAATGTTGATGATTATTTTCCAAAGCCCAAGGTGAAAACTCCACAACTCAAAGATATTAGTTTACTATCATAGAAACCAGAACATTTTCACATTTGAGAAACTGGTACCAAAGAATTTGGATCTTTTTTCCAGCTCTAAAAAGGTATTATGTGTTATTTCTCATATAATCAGATCAGTAACATATGACACTAGTGTGGTAAAGTGGCACCTAATGCACATACTGTATGTGATTTGAAACAAGTAATTAGATTGTTTCAATCCCCGTGCGCAGAAGACTGTATTTATATTTAGACTCAAACTGATGAAATCCAATTAGCATGATACTTCACCCTTTTTGTAATTGAACATCAGTGTTTTGTTTCATGCTGACAATGTTATGAGGCAGCGTTTACTGTAGTTGAGACACAGTTGCAGCCCTCTTATGTGAGGTGCAGCTGAAGCAGTAGGACTCCTCTGTAAATTAAGCATTAAGGGTTCGATAATTGGGTTCCTCTTTCAAAATGTGCGTGTTCCAGACTTTTCCCTACAGGTTGTTTACGAGATTTAACTGCTTGTATCTCTCGATCCACCTGTTTGTTCATCATGTGCATTTTCTACAGTTGCTGCCACAGTTCAATTCATCACACTTTAGTACTTTCCATTAAGATTGTGGCTCAGACTATAGAGCCAATTCAGAGTCATACATGACTGTACCAATCATATGCAGGTAGTCTGGACAGCTGTACAGTGTAGGGACACAGCTGATAGTCGTAGCTCCAGCGTGTCTGTTTCTGTCGCACTGATGCTCCATCATTGACTACACCAGACAAACATTGAAGCATTTTTGTACTCGACGCATCATTTAAGTTGAAATATAGGCAGCCTTTCATCTTCATATCCATTTAATGTGTTTCCATACTGCTACTGAGAAGTTTTGATCAGATTTGTCTCATTTGGACGGTGGCCCTGAGGTGCAAACAACAACAAAACTGAACAAAACAACATTTCACAAAACAGAGAAAAGGTAGGAACAACAGTTCTTGTTTATGGTGTGTTGTGTGTTCAGAAATGTTCTTTTGTTTTGCACCTGAGGGCCACTGTATGTCTGCTGTTATATTGATATCCATTCAACTACAAATTTCAGCTTTATGTCTTTAATAAATAAGGTCTTTCAACACTTCTGTTGAAAGCGAGATTTTAATTGGTTCAATATGTTGTTCAATAATGCAATGTGGAAGATGACGATACTAATGTTTCTGTCACCGCCACTCTTTTTGTTTTTGTTTTTCACTCTGCTGTTTTCTATTTACTTACAATCCTTCTTCAACTAGAACCATCTTTTCTCTCTTATGCTGTCCCAACTTTTAGTTTTTTTATCCTTATTTGAATATAAAATCCTTTCGTTTTTCAAATCAGGATTGGGTTTTTTTTGGGTTTTTTTAGACAAATAATACTGGTAGTTGTCCATTTTGTCTTTTAGCTTTATCATATTTGCAACTCCAGCCCGTTGACATGACAACCATCCATCACAGCATTCCAAAGACAGTGTTTAATGAAAATGAAAACGGGTGTAAAGAAAGAAAAAAATGTGATCGAGCAGCACATGTATGTGAAGTTAACAGATGGCTGAGGCGGAGACAGAGCTGATATGGAGGCTTCGTGCATCGACACAAAATCACGCTGTGAGATGCTTATTATTGATTCCCGTTGTCATGATTGAGAGTGTGAAATCATGCCAAGCAGCATAGAAACAAAGCTGCATCACACAGTGTTCAACTGAATGGACAGTATTGTACAGCCCATCCATAAGCATAAAAAAGTCCTGAAAAGACAAGTGTGAATCTGCCTCTACACACAGTTAACTGTTGAGATCAGCCCTGCAGCTGCACATATTCAGCTGGGATGCTTGGATCAGTATCTAACCATACAGTCTGTGGTCTGTTCAAAATTACTGGGCAGATATTCAGCCTCTTATTGTCTTATTTGATATAATAACTACTCACATTATCATTGTTTCCTCCTTTTTGTGCCCTGATAAGACAGAGTAGACAACAAATGTGCCTTTTTTCATTATGATATTCTGCTCTGCTGATAGAAAATAGTACACAGGGACTATTAGGGTTTTTGGTCAGTCTGTCCACTTTGGTCCAGACTAAAATATCAACTAATACACAGACAACTATGGATTGCAAACATTTGTGTCTAGTGTTGAAAATAATAAACGTTATACCTTCCATGAGCATTTAGCTCAAAGCACTGCTGTACCTGAGTTTAATCCCATCCTAATGTTTTAAATCCAGTCAGCAGGAAACAACAAATCTGTCAGTGTTAAGTAACCAATATTGTGATTTACGTTTCTCATGATTGGAAAACCCAGAGGCAGTTATCTTAGTTTAGCATAAGAATGAAAGCAGAGAAACAATTTGCCTAGCAGCTAAAGGTCACTAATTATCTAGTTTGTTTAATCTGCCAACTAACAGAAGTGGGGAAAATAGCAATTTGTGGTTTTATAGGGAAATGTGTACTGTAAATATTTCTTGGTGAGCAACAGCTTGTCTTGATGTCACCAGGAAGTTGCTAGGCAACCAGCAGAGATGCTACACAGCAGTGGAGATTAGATGGATGAAGACTTAAAGCACTTAACACCTCCTTTCCTTTTTGCAAGGTTAATCTAATCACCTCCTGGCTCCAGGTCCATCCTTAACACACAGACAGAGTAGTATTGATCTTATCATGTAAGTCTTGGCAAGAAAGCTAAGACACTTACTCACCAAAATGTTGAACTACTCCTTTAAGGATGCTGGGGGGGGGGGCGGCAACTTTAAAATGTGCAGGGGACATGTCCTCTGTGTCCTCCCAACATAAAACAACACAGATAATGTCTTTGTCTTCATGCAGGCCCAGAGGTTTTCCTGTCCTGCTTTAATGCCTCCATGCTGTCTTTTATCAGCTTTATTTCTTGTGTCGCCTGAAGTCAACAGGAAAATATTTTTCTATTTGTTTCATAAATGTGTTGCTGGCTAATATGTTGAGAACGTGTTTGTGCTCTGTAGTTTTCGATATAGAGAAAATGAAAATAAAATATACAGTAAAGGTGTTGTTTACATAGAAATCTCTTTCATTACCATCTTGTCACTTTTTGTCTAGACAGAGTTTATATTTAATCTATAAACCTGTGTAACACTAACAGCATCTCCTCTTTCCTCCTCTGTCCTCTCTCTTCCTCCTTCCATCTTCAGAAGGAGAGGAAAGCAGGAGGTTTGTTAAAGCTGTTGTCGGGTGCGGCAGCAAAGAAGAAGCCTCGTTCACCACCTTCGTCCCCGCCCACCCACGATCCCTCCTTGGCTGGCCAAGGCGCAGTGGCCACCGACCCCACCCACCATCCTCACCACCATCACCACCATGCCCGCTCAGGTTCCTGTCCGATGGCGTCGCAGGGGCGGGCGGGCTCGTGTCCAATCGAGAGTGACATGGCGGGCGCAATAGGGCTGGAGCCTCTACACAGGAAGTCCGGCTCACTGGATACCAACTTCCCCTTGTCGCCCCCGGCAACACGCGCTGGCAATGCTCTGATGGTCCTCCGGCCTGAACCCAAACCACTGTCCAGAGAGAGGTGGGCACAAACACATATCCGTACAAAAAAATGTGTGTGGCACCAACACACACACACATACACACACACAAAATAGCTACCCTAAATCTGATACTGAACTTTGAAGAGTGTTTCAGCCAAATACTCTGCATTAAAACTAGATTTGTTGATGTCTTCTAAAACAAACGGATATGATCCAACTGCTTAAATTGTTTCAGGTGGGCTGATTGTTCCAGCATGTGCATTAGGTGTGTTATAACAGCCTCCTCTGTGTGCGGCAGGTATCGTGTGGTGGTGCCCTATCCACCCCAGAGCGAGGCGGAGATCGAGCTGCGGGAAGGGGACGTGGTGTTCGTGCATAAGAAGAGAGAGGATGGTTGGTACAAAGGCACCCTGCAGAGGACGGGACAGACCGGCCTGTTTCCCGGCAGCTTCGTCGAGGGCTTCTGAACTGGAAAAAGCAAGAGCCCACACTGTTCCCATTTCTGAGTCTCAAAAAAGGAAAAAAAAAAAAAAAAAGAAAAGACACACACAAGCTACCACTTGAGCTTCTTACTTTCACACAAAAAAACCCACACACATGAAGGCTGGGCCGATATTGGTTTTCCAACTTGCCTTAAGAAGCTGCTAACCCTAAAAAAATGTAATTTGTCTGGATTTCAGTGTCACATGGTGGTCTTTTTAAGAAGCTTTTCCCAGAATAATCTGCCAAGAAACACTGGACTTTTAGATATGAAAATAATCGAATTAAATGATTTTGAATACTGGCACAAAAAAAAAACATTAGTGGTAACAGTCTTCAGAAGCCCATATCGGTCCAACTAACTCACACACATTTAGCCCCGGCTCCGACCAGCCACTCAAGAAGCTGGCCGGCTTTTATGTCTTTTGCCGCGGGGCAGTGTTGGGGTTCATCAAACTCATGTTGACTACTGAAGGCACACAGACTCAAAGAGCACAGCAACAAAACAAACCCCGCCTCTCACAGTTCTCCTCCTTGACATCATCCACCAGCAAACACTAGCTCGAGACCTCAGAACTTGAATTCTTTGTTTGAAAAGTAAAAAGAAATTTGAACACCAGGTGATGAGGGAAGCGTTTGAGCCTACAATCGCACTCCAGGATCATCGTAAGCACAGCTCCGTGTCTAGTTTGTGACAACAAGCACATGTGTTTCTTTTCAACTCAATATCTGTTAATAATAATACATGTAGCATTATTATGTTTTTTTTAATATGTCGAAATTGATATTTGTGTTGTCTCAAACTAGTCATGCTGTGATCTGTCACTGGACACTTAATTTAAAAGAAAATGGTGCAAAAGGTAACATTTAAATTAGGTAATCTGTTTTTTCTATTTATATATCTTACATTTGTAGAACCATTTTTTTTATTTAAAAATTGCCCCATGTACAGTACAGCCCTGCAGCTGGGTTGAACTGAATAAACTGGCTTACTGAATGTAGAAAGAAATAGGAAGTGACGCCAAAACTCTTAAAAGGATTATAAAGTTGATTTTTGATCTTCTGTGTGGGAATATAGAGACAAAGAAATGCACTTGGTGATATTTGATACAACCTGCCAATATATCTCCATATACAGTATTTTACACACTTATTTATTTGACAGATGGGGTTCCCATTGCTATGTGTTGCATCTCTCTAAACATATTTTGCTTTAAACCAGCAAAAACCTCTTTTACTAAAACATTTTAATGCAGTCTTTTTTTTCTTTTCTTTTTGAAATGTGAAAATCTTAAAACAAACAAACAAAAATACAGACTTACTAATGCTGTCGGTCCCTTTTGGAAACACAGTACATCCTGTCACAAAGATTGCTAACAGTTATCAAACTTTTCTTAAGATACTGCTCCGACTTTTCGTCCGACAGCAGCAATATTGTGATACCAAACGACACTCGTGGAGGAATGTACAGTCGAGGGTGGGGCGGGGGAGGGGGGCATCTGGCGTCCCGAGGCGGGGACAGACGTTTTCCGTCGTAAAACTGCCAACCTTTGACAACAACTTTTCCTCCAATCTTATCGACCTTTAACAAGTATTTTTGTACTGCTTCAGCAAGTGTATCGTCCGCTTTATGAATTTCTACGTCCTCAGTGTGAATCCAGGCTTGTCTACAGTAGTTTACATCACACCATCTACCTTTTTCCCCCCTGGTTTCTGGAGATAGAAGCACAGTGAAACTCAGAGCTTAACTCGCTCACTCTATGTGTGTGTGTGTGTGCGTGTGTGTGTTTGTATTAGTGTGTATGTGTGTGTGTGTCAGTATGTATCAGTGAAAGCACGCAGTTGCAGGACACAGCTGGCTTTTTCTGCTGTTTTTTGGCCTGCCACAGCAAGGTGAGAGTCTGTTATTGGCTAAGCACATTGGAGCCTCCTTGGTGAAACGTGTCAAACTGCATTTATGTCATACGGGAAACACAAATAATACAAAATTCTGAACAGAAAATACTACTTGGAAAAACAAAACTGCAGCATACAGTTTGCAAACGTCTGTCCTTTCTTATTCTCGTGACGTGGCTGGACAGGATGAACACCCAGATGTGAGACTTTCCAACACACTCTCCACAGACAATAAATCTGACACAAAAATGAATTTCCCTGCCACAAGCCTTCTCTTG
Source organism: Scomber japonicus (assembly GCF_027409825.1). NCBI lineage: Eukaryota > Metazoa > Chordata > Actinopteri > Scombriformes > Scombridae > Scomber > Scomber japonicus. The sequence goes on from NC_070588.1 coordinate 13,509,886, forward strand.
CTCCCTTTTGCCCCCAGATAAATGGTCTGATAAAAATGTCACAGATAGATCTTTTTCATCCATATGAGTGTTTTGGGTTTTTTTCCAGCATAATACTTAGAAGTTAAAACGGGGGGGAAATGAAACAGGCAAGCACATTTTTAAGCCTTTTTATTTGTGATGTTTTTATTTTCACCATGGCCTCTTAAGCGGTGATGATGTGCCATGGTTAATGCCACCGAGGAGACAAAAGCACAAGCTGTTGGTACTTTGTGACTTGTTTTTATTCCTACTGTTAGATTGTGAAGAGACGTTAAAAAAAAAAAGTGAAGGAAAGTGAATGAAAACTTAAAAATCGAGGGAAAGTTTGAAAGAGAAAGTGAAGTCATGCACTCAAACACGCGGTTATTACAGAGAGCAACATGGTCTGCAATCATCCTCTGGCTGCTGGCAGTGCAGTATGGGTAATCCTGTGCATCTGGAGCAACAGATGAAACTAAAATCACTCTGCAATTTAGATTAAGATTTCTCTCTCTCTCTCTCCAGGAGGTCACAGCTCAACTGGAGACTAAATCAGCACACACACACATTCATAGATTAAGCACACATAAAAGAAGTAGGACTAGACTGACATATAGCTGGTTTGATTGTTTACAATTTGTCTATTCATTTAATCCTGTTTTATACAAATGTACAAGACTGTGATATTTGTGTGAAGTGTTTCAGATCAAGAAAATTAAAAAGGGCCAATTTATTTTCCATGAAAAGGGTCGAAAGTAAATGTCAAATTTTGGCACAGGCTATTCGTTATTGGAAGCTTCAGCCCAAAAATATGTGTATTGGCATTCAAAACCTGTCAGTCAAACCCGAGTGCCTACAAATGCTAACACACACACACACACAAACACACACAAAACATCAAGCAGATGAATCTATCGTTTGTCTCAACCTTCTTCCTTTGTTCTTCCTTCACCTTCTTTATCGGTACAACAAGCCTGTTGGTGGTTCTCCTATCAGCTCTGTCCTGTTTGACTTGATGACAAAAACCAGCAGACCCCAGAACAACCCTGCACAAACCCCCCCTTCCCCCCCAGTGAGGTTTCCTCTCATCTGTTTGTACGCCCCCGCTGAACTGAGGACTCTAATTTCTACTGAGTCAAAAATTAAGCACAAGTCCTCATTTGTGTCAAAAATCAACAATCTCAGCAATCTTTTGTTTGTTTTGGAGGAGAGTTTACAACCATTCAAACATCAGGAATGAAACCACTGCACGGTGGCCACTTTACGTAAGATAACTTGAACCACTGGTTTCGCAAATGTTTTCATGTGTTTTATTTACGTGATGTAAGCTTGTCAGTGGCCTCGGCTTCCTGAGAGCTCGACGGTGCTGGCTTGAAACGTGCCAACACTTCCGAGCCTTCGTCCGTCTGTGCCGTGGTGATTCCCAGTGGACTTCAACACAAAATAAGACACAATTGCACATTTGTGGGACGCCAAATTTTTCCATTGGACTTGACATCAAATTACTGTCCACTCTGTTTTGTCCTTCCAGGAAGCCTGAGCCTGAATCTTGGATTAGATGTCGGTCATATTTGTTTCTATGAATACTTGTGCGTTTGAGTGTGTGCATGTGCGTGTGTATGTGCGTGCAAGGGTGGAGGCCTGTGTATGTAGCTCTTTCCATGAAAAAGGAACTTCATGAAAAAGTTTGGTGGACGCTCATGCCTCATTGGGACTGAGCTGGGTCTGTTGAGCACAGCAGTACAGCGAGAGGGGAAAAAAAGAAAGTATATATATAATTCTATATTGTGCAGAATATTTATAGGCCTTTTGTGCCGTTGAAGTCATGCTCTACCATGTGATCATTATACATCGTCCTGTACTGATGACCCGTGGTTGATTTGATTGTTTTTTTTTTCCATGTCAAGTGCATTTTTCGCAATAAATGCCTTTGTTTTAAAACAGATTTTCAGTGTCTTTTTGACTGCAGCTTTATAAATGGAGAGATCACAAAAACAGAACGTTTTACAGAGCAATGCACACACTTGTGTACTCTGATCCGTAACAAACACATTACCTGTACATCCCATTAGGATCTTACAGTTGCTCATCAGAGGATTCATCCTCAGAATCATATTATATCCTGCTCTAATTATAATTAGCTGTGAGCTTATGGGGCTCTTATGAGCAGCACTCCAGGTACAAGTGAGAGTGTATTATTGTCTTTATCATTCACACACATTCTTGTGAAAGGTGTTTCCCCCTTCTCCTCTTTCCCATCCTTTTTTCTCTCCACTCCTCTCCATCCATCCTCCCTTTCTTCTCTGTTCTTCTGTCTCTCATGTTCTCAAGCCAACATTGGCATGAACGAGGTGTGTAATTGGTAATTTCAGAGCGTCGCCAGCACCCCCACTTAAATGACAACCTCATTCCTTCCAGCAGCCAGGCCTGTCTCCAATGATCACCTCCATTTGCATTTAGAGTGACTAGCATAAGGTGACAAGGCTGTGTGTGCAGGTGCAGGGGTATAACAGCCTTTTCTCTGAGTGTATAGGTGCAGTCAGAGAAAAAAAAAAACTTCACACACAAACTGTTCGATTTAAGGCGAGCAGGAAGCCGGCTGCAAATTTAGATTCTTAAGATTTCTGCAGTGCAGAGATAGTGTTCACCTCTGGCAAGAAAACCTGGTGAAATCACTTCCCACCTAGAAGCTGCATCCCCCTGAGAGTAGTTAAAGGTTTCTGTATGTAGACACACACACACACACACACACATATACACTCTCTCTCTCTCTCTCTCTCTCTCTCCCCACAGTTTGCCTGGGTGAAAACTGTTCTCCTCAGGGTGCCCTCCTCCCAGCATAACAGCGAGATGCTGCAGGCCCCTGCGGGGAATCGATCCGCCTTACGCTAGACCTGTCTATCTACCTGTCTGTGTGCCAGCTCTGAGTCAGATGAAGGGCAACAGAGCCAGAGGGTGAGACACTGCAGGGAACAAGACCTCTAACAGGATGTGCAGGGCGGTCCCTTTGTGTCTGTGATCAAATATAGCAAGTGAGCAGAGATGTTAAGCTACAGAGACTAAATCTTTCTTTAAAGCAAAAAGGAGGCTTATTTTTATCATGTCCACCAAAAGCTGCAGCTATCTTATCAGATTCTCAGGTGATACATGCAATGCCGTCTCTCCTTCAGGGACCAGATCTGTTCTTCCCACTTATGGGAAGTGGTGAGATTACAGTTTTAGACACAGAAAAGATAACATTGCAGGTAGCATCATTCATGTTGGCAGAGGGTAAACTGACAGGTGTTAGAAGTATTTGGGTAAGTGTTTGACAACCAGCTTAATTGGGAGGGTAATATATAAATAATTCCGTATGAGAGTGGACCTTTTAATGAGTCTCTTAACCTTTTATTTGCTAGTTTTACAGACAGGAAAAGTCTGAACAGCTGTAAAATTAAAATGCATAAACAGGAACCTGTGCTGCTCTGACTCACAGTTCAGTTATGTCTTTTTCACGTCCTCGACAAATGACCTTTTTTGATTTACTCCCACCTGTTATTTGCATTAAAGAAAAAGTAGCAGGCGTTCACTGCTTCAAATCCATATTGTGAAATCAAAACAAAAAACAGGCAAGCACCATGTATCATGACAAAAATACAAAGATTTATTTAGAAAGAAGGATAAAGGCTCCCAAGTAACACTGTTTATTCCATAAATATAAGTGTAGTACAAATGTGTCTTTGAAAAAACTACTTCACTCCATCAGGCATCGTTGTGTTTCCCTGGATGTACAAGTTAATAGTGGATAGTGTATTTCTATAGTAAGCACACATGTAAGGCACTAACACATCTTAAGCACTAGTGTAAATATAAATTGGCAGTGTTTGTGAGTAAATGGCGGTTTAAATATCACACTTTTACTGGAAACCAGCACCACTGTACTGTTAAATGGAATGAGGAGTGAATCCCTGTCTAATCATGACTCCAGAGAGAAGTGAAGTTTAAAAATAGTTAAATAAATGCATCTTCCTCTCTCCTCTTCCTCCACCTCCACAAACACTGAATCCATAATGCATTATTTTTCCATGAGTCAGCTCTTTTCAAGACAGACTGCATTGCAAACTTTAACAGTTTGTGTCAGTAGGAATAAAATAAGGGAGCAAGTAAAACACAATATATATATATATATATAAATATATATATGTACTGTAACATGTACCTAATCCAAAACAAAACATCAACCTCCAAGAAAAACCGTAAAACTGTCATAGGAGAGAAAAAGTTTGGAAATAACTTTCCCTTTGGAACAACTAGAGGAGGATCAGTGTGGCTCCTGCTGATTTTTCTAACACTGGTTTATAGCAGGTAAAAGAAACCAAACCAGATATGACAACAATGTCTGACCTTATAATGATAATACAGAAAAGGTTATGACAACTCTTGATGATAAATGCACTAGATTCAGAAATGATCACTTAACACAGTTTTCAGACATGGTTCCTGTCATTATTTTAGTAAGTCATGGCTTTCTGGCATTCAAACATGTACATGGTAAGACGATTACACGTACAGTGAGGATCACGAAGCTTCCTGTCATTCTCAACGCAGACGATGATTTTAAAACTATTTCTGCCATTAAATGATTGTTTTTCTCTCTGTGGTTTAATGAATGGCCAGCGTTAGGGACAACTCATCTAACCAACTCCTGTAGATAGTGTCAACATTTATTAGAAACTAGCATAGTTCAAAATAGCAGATGGGTTGTGATGTGCTGTATACAGTGTTTTGCTGGATATCCAGACTGTAAACCTTTGATATGAATAAAACACTGATGGAATTATATGAACAATAACATATTTCATACAAATCTAAATTGGCTCATTTAGTAGTATTTCATGATTTAAACTAATTTTCTGTTCTTGGTAAATTGGGCATGATAATTACAGGAATAATGTATTACAGTGATCACAGAAGGCCAAACATTTAGTTTAGTAGGTGAGACGGAGTCAGAATCTTAGTGTGATATTATTGTTCAGGCATCAGACCAACATGTAAAATTGCTACCAAACTTAAAAACCTGGTTATGGTTTTATAATAAATTATCAGCATGTTATGGATGTCTAACTGTCTCATTATCAAAAACTTGAATGGTGCATTAGAAAAGTGTGATTTTATAATTCACTAGAGACTAGAGTGTCTCTTACTTTCTGTATTGTTAATAGCTATCCAGGTGCTTTAATCTGTGTGCAGGATCTAGTGTGGAGGCTGTAGTTAAAATCAATTCACTGAGAAGTCCCTCAGTCTGGGAAAATGTTACAAAAAAAGGAGGTATATGGAAAATAAACACTTGATATAAAAATGAAAGGATAAATATAAAATATTACACAAAAGAGGTATAAAACCCACAAAGAAGATTAAAAATAACACAGAGGAAAGTGTGCGCAGGAGTCTTGGGAACAGTCATCTTAACTTTGGCACGAAAAACAAACTCGCACGCACTGCTGGTGTGTGTATTTGTGTATGTGTGGGGCTTTCCTGGTTAGTGTTTGAGACTGGCCACAAAGAGCTGGAAAGGATGTGACAGGTCTGAATGTCACAGGTCACACTGGAATTTACTTCAGATCCAGAAGTCTTCACATGAAGCCAGAACTGACAGAGGAAACAAGAAGAGAGAGATTTACATCAGCACACTGCATAAAACAACATATTATTCACATCTTGATACTGAACTTAAACATCCCTTTAAACCCTTAACTTATGTGGGTTCTTTTATTTTATAACTTAGTCTTTTCATTTGGTTTGTCTCTCATTGTTTGACAGAAACATATTCAGGGTCACATTTAATATTTATTAAGTTTGAGAGGTTGCAAAATGCACAATAGACAAATATGAGTGGTTAACAGATGGGATTTAAATCACAGTCTTCTGCCTAAGGTGTCAAAATCCTGCTCTCAACACCTGCTAACCCAAACCATGCAACACATCTCTGTAGTAATCACATTTGTTAACCCACATTACTGTAACCAGCAGGTGGCAGAGTTTCAAATGAAGCTCATACTGAACACTCATTTCACCTTTCCTGCCGACAGATTTGTAAGTTAAGGATCCTGAATATTGCGGTGAAATATCAGCATAGGTCTCTTACTTCTTGCGGTCTTTGTCCTTCTTGCCGTTGGCGGTGAGGCTCTGAGCCTGCAGCAGCTGAGCAGCAGCACGTCTCTTGCTGAAGGAACTCTGGTCATCATCCAGGAGTCTCTTCTTCTCCTCCAGAGCCGACTTCTCCTCTGCATGGAGGCGCTTGAGCTGCTCAAAACGGCTCTGCAGCTAAAACACAGAAACAAGAGCGAGAGGTGAGTTACAGAAATCTGCTATCAAATAGATCAAGTAATAATTAAGATCTTTCTAGCAAACTCAAATTATTACTAGGGCTACGACTAACAATTATTTTCACTATCAATTAATCAGATTTTTTTTGGATTAATGGTTCTGTCAAGAAAATGTCAGAAAATAGTAAAGAAAAATAGTCAAAGGTCACATCATCAAATGTCTTGTTTTGTCTCAAAGTTATTCAGTTTGTTGTGATGAAAGCATCAAATATTAAGATTTGACACATTTTGGGCATTTACACTCAAAACAAATACCCTCATTTAATCATTTGATTATTGAAATAGTTGCAGATTCATTCATTTTCTGTTTATTGACAAATCGTTTAATGGTCGTTATACCTAATTACCTAATTACTACATGACAGATAGTAAAGTTTCTTGAATCTTGGAAAGGCAGAAAAGTTTATTTCTCTGGGAGGAAAAATTGCTTTTACTCTAACATGCAGAAAAAGGAAAAACATCATTAAGTATAATTGCTGCTTGGTTTCCTGATCATTCTGAAGAGACAAAAACAACTTCAAAAAAAGGAAAAAAGGTTGTTGACATCACGCATGTCTGAAATAACATAAATATGTAATGGAGTACACCACCAACTTCCTACTTCTAAGAGGAAAAAATAGATTAACTCACAGTCAACACACAGATAGTTGGCTAAATGTTACTGAATTGATTCATTACATCAGTGTAAAAAGTTAAAAACAATAAGAAATCATGTTATTGATTAGCTGAAGTCAGACCCATAAAACCAACATACACCTTCTTTATGCAGAGTGTCTGTGTTCGTCTACGTACCTCTCTCTCAGCCTCCTTCAGCTCAGACTCCTTCTCCTTCACCCTCTGCACAAACATCTGCCTCATCTCATCCTCTCTCTTCTGCAGCTCCACCAGGAACTCCTGACGCTTGGCTTCATAAGTCTGCTGCAAACTGCACACACACACACACACATATATAAAGAGGTCAGTGGTCTGCTGTTGTGTTCCTCTGTGTGCTTGTATGTGTGTTTGTAAGCTGGCAGCTCACCTGACAGGTTTGCACTCTGGGTCGGTGTCTTTGAATCCCATTTCCTCCAGTTTGCAGCGTCTGTACAGCTCATAGTGTCGAGTGTGTGTCTGCTCTCTCAGGTCCTCCATGTTTACACAGATCAGCATCTCTCTCAGCTTCACAAAGTCACAGTGGTTCTCATTCTCCACTGAGAGTCACAGGAATGAATGTGTGAATGTTAGGTTGTTTAGTGGGGCTTGTTTCACTGCCGGCTTCACACTAACCAAACTGAACAGGCAGGCGCTGATCTCAAAATATTACAGAACAATTACCTACAAAGTATGTGATGTTGTTGTCCAGTTCGCCCACAAAATGACTTATCAGTTAGACATAGTGCTATCTCCTCATTAATTCAATTAAGTGTTTAAAACAAATGCTAAATAAAACAAAAGCAATGAAAACAGCAGCTTGGTCTTTACTAATCACAAGTGTGTTCAGGAGCTTTTAATGTGACCCAGAAAGTGTTACTCTCTACGTGGCAAGTGTGGAGGCAAACAATTCTTGCAAGTGACCAAAACAAACTGGTCTGAAGAAACAGATAGATGTCCATTAATGCTAAAATCAATGTGGCGCTTTAATTAACAGCAAGATATTTAACAGCACAGTTAACAGTAATGACCCATCCTACCTTGTACTACACCCCAGGGATACTGGCGAGCCTTCACCATCTTATTTCCAACAGAGACTTCCTCTGTGCTGCCGACCACAGCGAATGGCAAATGACCCTACAAAAAAAAAAAAGAAAAAAAGAAAAAATGTTGTAGTATGTATACATTTGATAATAAACTACAATACAAATGTACCAACTGAATCCACTATTCTATGACTCAAACTTGTTTTAGGTAGAACATGTACATTTATATACTTAAGTCCAGTCCAAGACTAGACTTGTTTCTCAGGACAAGTCTTAATCTCTGTCTGATAAACTGGACCAGTGTGTCTGCTTGTTTAACTTCAAGATGTGTGAGACCTCCAGGACAAATAATATAATGTAAGAGAGACATGTAATGTAAGAGAGAGAGAGAATGTATGTGTGTGTGTGTGTGTGTGTGTGTGTGTGTGTGTGTGTGTGCTTACATTCATTGTAGTGTTGACTTTGGCTACTGTCTCATCATCCAGGGGGAACTGGTAGATCTGGACACCGTTGCTGACCAGCTCGCTCATGATTTTGATTTTGAACTTGTGCAGCTCGCTCTTACTGATGGTGTCAGCTTTGGCGATGACTGGGATGATGTTCACCTGCAGCGAGACAAGACGCACGTTCACAATCAACCCATTTAGTACATAAATAGCTTCTGAAATATCAAGTGAGGATCCTGAGGGAAAAAAATGTAACAGACAAATCAACATCACAGTCTCGTTGCTCTTCTTAAACAAACTTTCATCTCAGTTGACAGGATAGAAGTTCTGACACTAAAACCTTCCACTACCACGAGGCACAAGAATCAGCATATTTTATATATTATACACATTGTGGCTTTTAAGTTACTCATGCTTCTTGAAAACATTGCCTGATCAGCTTATTATACATGACATCAAAATTCACAGTTTATATGAAATTTGGGTTTTAGCATAGTTTAGTTAATATCGGTTGATCGATATATCGGCCGGGTTCTACATTAAACAGCCTTTTTCATCATATTTTGAAATAATTGGTGGGTTTATCAAGATAATAATCATTAATTGTAGCCTTTGTTCATTTGTATGAAACACCAATTTAACCGGCTTCCCTCAAACTTAAAGCAGAGCAGCACTTGATAAAACAGCCATCTGCTGCATTGGTCCTGGTTACTGAGCTAAAACGAGCTAATCTCACTGATCAACATTCCACAAATAGTCGCTCCATCCAAAAGTCGAACTCTGCCAAAGTAAAAATAACAAAAATGTAACTATTCCTGTAATCGTTGTTTATTTTCCTTTATGTTAAATATTTTTTTAATATTGTGTTAAGAGGAGTTTACTGATGTTATTTCTGGCCCAGCAGCCCGCTCTGCTGTCCAAGTCATCCCGCATTCCTGTCTGTCTGTCAGTCATCTTGTCGTACCAAAAGAGGCTTGGAATGAGTTGTTGCCACTAGAACAGCTACTGAGTCAGACCACACACCCGTGTACACACACACACACACACACACACACACATACTGATCCCAGCAGAGAAAACAAAATGCGAGCAGATCTGTTCCAACAACCGTCTGGAGTGACTGACTGTCTCTGTGTCAGTGCTGCAGATCCAACAAATGGCTCTTTCTCTGCGTGTCTGTACAGTGACACAAAAGGACAACTCGAGTGTGTGTGTGCATGAGGTGATTACAGCATTCCACAGCTTTTTCTGCTCTTTTCACACGCAAATCCTGGGTTACTGACACTCCACAGCAGTGAAATCACACACACACACACACACACACACACACACACACATACAGTCACTAACACAATAAAAACAAAACAACACACACAAGTCACTACACACACGCAGAGAGCATGGGAAAGTTTCTGACCACTTCAGGAGGTTCAGCTAGATAGGCTAGTGAAGCTCTCCCGGCCACACACACACACACACACACACGCACGCACACACGCACGCACACACGCACGCACGCACACACGCACACACGCACACTATCACATTTGTTTAATCTGTACAAAAACTAAGTTCCCTGTTTTACGTTCAGTGATGTGCGGGGCCGTTTCTTAGCCAGGCACACTAACTTCCTGAAGTATCCACTGGTTGCCTGGCAATGCCTCAGAGACACCCCCCACCCCCTCCCCCACACTGTGAAAAGGTGAATTATCATTCCTAAACTTAAGCTTTTGTTCCACTACAAAATCTCAACTCTTGGCAACTTTTGGCAAGTTATTGTTTCCAAAATTGTGATGTATGACAGAAACTGCTTTATGTGAATGACAGTTTGACTCTGGCTAGTGACCTTTGTATGCCCTACCCTTCTCTCTCCCCTGTCTACTCTAGAGCTGCAACAACTAGTCGATATATCAACAAAAAAAATTAATCAGTCACTTTTTTTTTAAAGAGGAAATGCTGAAATTCACTTCCTCTATGATAACAAACTGAATATATTTGGATAGAGGAATGAGAGCAAGACCTCTGAGGTTGCAGGCGGCTTAGGGAAATGATGATCAACACTTTATGATTTTCCACCATTTTATAGACCAAACTAATCAAATAATTGGGAAAATAACCATTACTTGTAGCTATTTTAACTGATCTGATAAGGAAAATTGGCCAAAGCATAATCGCTTTTCTTTTTTTTAAAGAAACTGCTGTTAAGTGCATCTTTGCTTGATTACTCTGCTATTTTTAATGCAAAACATGTTTGACTGCAAGAATACAACAGGCTGCCTAATAATGTGTCTGCTGTTATCTCACTACGCAGCCATTTACAAACAGCTGTTTCAAAATCTTTAATTTATTAGTGCCATCCTGTTTTCACTGTAGGTGACTCCAGAATGATAAAAAGATAAAAGCTAGCAGCTAATATAATTTGTAGTGTAAAAACATCTTGAGCAAAACATTCTAGGGTACTTTACTCTAAAATAATATAAGTCTAATCCTTCCTTTCATCACACTCTCCCCCTTCCCCTTACTTTGCTGTCCAGTTTCTTCATGGTGACCAGGTCCAGGGATTTGAGTGAGTGACCGGAGGGGGAGATGAAGTACAGGCAGGCGTGGACTCGTGAGTCATGGTAGTTGTGAAGGGAGCGCTTGATTTTGAGCTCTTCCTGCAGATAACTCTCAAACTGTCTGTCGATGTAGTCCACCACCGGCTGATAACTACAGGACAGACATACAGGGTTGATTAGAGATTCTGCTTTAAAAAAAAAAAACAACTGGTTGATGGTCACTATTCGTCATGATTAATAACACACTCGCTCACACTCACCTCTCCTGTTTGTTCATTTGGTCTCCAAAGCCCACCGTGTTCACCACGGTGAGGCGTAGTCTGACGTTACTTTCCTGCAGGTCATAGGTTTGAGCCCGCAGCTTCACCTGAGGCTCAAAGTGGGACGACTCAAAGTTCTCAAAGTTGGTATTGAACAGAGTGTCCATCAGGGTAGACTTGCCAATACCGGTCTCACCTGAAGCCAAGAAAAAGATGGGATGCAGTTTTTAGCTACTAAAACTACTAAGCTACTAAAGCAACTCAACTTCAAAGCAGAGATTCAACACAGTGTGAACATCTGACACCAAAACAAACTGCTGTAACAAAATCTATTATCCCTAAAACTTAATGTACTAAGAAGAGGAAACTGATGACCTAGCTTCAAGTTCACAGTTTATCGACTAGGGGTGTCATAATCTCCATTGTAAGTCGGATATATATCGCAATTAGATCATGATCTCGACCTTCGAAATCAACTGAGGAATCGAGGATGTAGCCATGCTACCTATGTCAAGAGGGAAAAAACCAGACATGTTGAAATGTGCCAAGTCAACATTACCTCCTAGATTTGAACCTGCAGCCGACTAAAAGACACCATTGCAACCGCTGATATAGGAGACACATCAACTGAACTCAAACCCACTCCTGCTTCACTGAAATCACTGGTGTGACATTCACATGTCGATAAGAAAACCACAGTTTGTAAGGTATTTTATGAACGTGAAGCGTACCCGTCCACAGGCAACATCACAAATATGGCAGGATATCTCCACAGGCATCATAAAGAAGTAGACTTAACCATGAAAACAACACCGTTAACACAACCTCATTTAGAGCTAAACTTCAACAAAATTCAACTCTCGCCAAAGCAACAATTTGTTAAGACACTTAGCTAGATGTTCAGTGATGTCTATGGACATGGCTGCTTTAATTTTGTGTTTGTTTTGTTGTGAGCTTGAATATCATCTACTATGAAGAGTGCACACTGGACAAACATGTCACTACATTATTCTTTTGTTTACAGTAAGTTTCCAATTGACTGCTGAAACAAGTTATTGTTACATTATATTGTTTTTATATTGTATTGTTGTACAGTAAGGCCTTAGTGTGGTACATTGCAAACAACTGACGGAGATTATAACATTCACGACTAGTCTACAAATGGCATAGGCATCTGTGCTAAAAGGACCAAAAAAAGATTGAGAATGGAATCGGGGCGTGACCTTAAAATCGAAAATTAAATCGAAATGAGTATTTGGAGAATCGTGACACCCCTATTATCGACATAGTGATGTCAGTTGCTGAGGAAGAAGAAATATTATTTGTTTACCCAACTACATTATTCCCAGCTGGTCACAGGATTTGAATCAGCAGCCTTATTATTATCACAGTATGGCTTCTCTACTCTATCTTCCAGTGTACTACTGCCACAATTTCACATAGTTATTAGAATAATATTGTTATTAGGAGTGTCAAGCACTGCCATTGTGGTCAGAATGGATACCAGCTAAGGAACAAAGAGAAAAGTTCAACCACAGACCAATGCAATGACTCCTAAATAAGCACTTATTTTAAGTCACTTTGGAGAAAAGAATCTGCTGAATTCTATCAAAGTAACTAGGTAAAAAAATTGTACGTGTTTAAATGTAGTCCTGCATCAGTGCCGAATTTATTTAAGTAGTACTGTGACATGCTGTGTGACTGTGTGTGTGCCCGTGTTTCAGTAAAGGTCTAGATATATGTTTTATATAAGTATGTGTGTAGTCTTGTGTGTTTGTGTGTGTATTGACATGGTACCGATGCAGAGGATATTGAAGCAGAAGCCCTGGCAGATGGATTTGTTGACGAGCTGATCTGGGAGACTATCAAAGCCCACATGGCCGGCCAGGGATAGGGGCCGAACTGCCTTATGCTGAGGAAGACATCGCACAGAAAGTCTCAAGATAGTGCAGTCATTTACACATCAAATGGTAAAATCAACAACAACAACAAAAAAACAACAGAGATTAGGTTATTTCAGCAAAAATAATAAAATGTACCCTCCACTGAGTATTATTATTGAGAATAATTGTTGGATTAACTGAAACAAACCAGCTGCATACTTCACAATGCTCTGTTTATCTGCTTATTTTTCAGTTAACCAATCCATATTATATATTACAGATAAGACATTAACTTAGATATTGTGTCAATGTCTTATTGTGGGTAAAGTAAAGTCACAAAATAATTATCACTTGTTAATAACAAACATAATTAAACACTTATTAATGGTCCAGCCAACTGGACCATTAATTATTTAACACAATTACTGCTCGAGACAGTATCCTTTTAAACTTGCAAACCTTAAATGATTGAAAAGAAAAACATCTTTATTGTTTTAAATCAAATTTTAAGTGTCTCTTAAGGTCTAAATACATGTTCTACAAGTTATGAGTCCATATCTCAATCAGTGAGACCAAAATTTGAGAATAATCATCATACATTTGTAAAGTTTAGGCTACTGAAAGGCCATCTCACTTTACATTGTGTAATGCTAATCCAGTTTCCTCAATCTGTCCTCCTTTGACCTGTCCCCATCTGAACTTGTATTGAGAAACAGGGAGCACCATCAGTGAGCTAAACTGAGGGCTAACAATGACGTAGAGCGTGGTACAAAATGCTGATGCTCAGGAAATTATTCATAATAGACCTTCAAATTAATTGATAATTGTACTTCAGCTTGTCTGTGTCGGAAAAAACAACAACAAAATATTTCCATTTAGATTCAATCGCTAGTGTATTCTGGTTGGTGTACGTGAACGCCACATTTCATTCAACAAAAAAAAAGTGACGTTAGCGACTCAGTGGCACTTATCAAGCTACAAAGCTGGCGTCACCGCCATAAAGTACATGACCCAACACTTTGGCATTTTCTGTACTGGTGACTGTAGAGCAGAAGGTGTTTAACCGTGCAGCACACACCTTACTATAATTACTATTTCATTGTTGGGTGACTTGATCGGTATTTTAGCCAGCTAACGCCCCCCGCGGTATATTTTGATGAAATATGTAACAAGGAATCAAGCTTTAAAAGTTGAAATGCTCCAGTTAACTTTCTAGATATATACTTAGGTGAAATACAGATGGTTTGCTCTGTCATGTGATGTGTTCATTGTGTAAGTTATGTTTAGCAGGTTTTTTTCATAACTTTAAAAGACTGAAAGTAGTTAGTTGTCGGGCTAGCGGTGGCTAACATAATGATAGCCTCGGACACTCCCTGCTCAACTGTCATGAACATTATCAACCACAAAGGAGAAAAATACTAACCGGCTGCCGAGCGACATCGGAAGAAGCCATAGTTTTAAACAGAATATAATGTCCCAACTAGATTCAGGAATAACACAACAAAAAACTGACTAAAACTTTTCTTATTTTAGACTCTTGATGAGGACCGCCTCACTGCCTCTACCGTCGACAACTGGACAGACTAGACCATTCACAGGAAGATAGGAATTAAGTGACATTTATAGTTTCTAAATGCGCTTCAAAACTATAATTCCGTTGTAGATTAAATATTCACTGAAAATTAAATATTGAGGTCTGTATGGGAAGAAATTGCACTGTATTTGTAAGTACTTAAAGGCAAAGCACGTTTATGCACTGAATTAGTAAATACAACCCCCCCCCCCTTTTTGGTATAGTGGTACAGCGCAGCCTCTTTCATAGTGTGTTGCAGTTGTGGACTGTGAGAAAATTGAACATTTCAGCTCCATACATCTGGTATTTTTAGATGCTTGACACACTTACAACAGTCAGTTGTACTTATTGAACCGACGACAGATTACACGATTTTAACACTATTTTTATACTACAGTGGATGCTGCTTAGTTTTTTTCTTACGTTTAAAGACTATGTTGATACAAAATCTAGTTTAGGGTTGAGGCTGTCTAGACTTTTAAAAGAAAAAGGAAGACAACAATTTAAATGAATAAGACAGAGTGTAGTTTGGTTGAGACAGTCACAGAGAAAACAGTTTCAACCAAAACTGAATTATAACCTGCATGAAGTGAAAATTTACTCCAGGACTATTGTATTAGACTACAGTACTTTTAGCAAGGTGGACACTTATTTATGGCAGTTATTATTTGTGTTTGTTATTCAAGTAATTTAACTGTTGTTTACAAGAAGTTATCTGGCAGACACCACCACACACAAACATAGCAGACAGATGAGCTCTGTTGTCAGTACTGTTTTGGGCAAATAAGCCAACTCATTCAAGAGGCAACATGGTGACCCCAGTCCGTCAATCTTTAAATTGAATTAATGGTCTTGTACATATTTGTACAGGGAAGTGTACTGTACTCAAGCACAGTACACTTGCACTCACACTAGCCAAATAATTCAGGGGGAAAACGTGCTTGGGCACGGTACGATTGCCTAGTGTGAGTGCACCCTTAGTGACTGAAAATGTGTTGAGAGAGAGAAAAAACGGTTAGGAAGTGATTATACCCTGACCTCTGTTATCTGGGTAGTTTGGCTGTTTTTGTGAGACCAGAGTGAGCTATAACACCTTACCAGAAATGTCAGAGCCTAATTATCATATTTACTTTTCTATATTGACATAGAAATACATATGTGGCACAGATATACACAGTTGTACTATGGTTAAGTTATTACTAAAGTAATCAGATTGTCCCCCTACATGTAATGTAATTACTTGTAATCAGATTATTCCCCTAATTTGCATTACATTTTAGATATAAACCTTGAGAGGGGAACAAAGGCCAGCTAGGGTAAGCTGGTGTCCAAGAAGACAGTTCTGGCACTATTGAAAAAGGCTATGGAACATTACAGTGCTGTAATTATCGTGGTACCTGTGGTGTCTAAGACAACAACAACAGTTTAGGAATTAGTAGACTGATTACACAAACATGCATGATGATGTATCTACTTGTATTTACAGGAATATTGTTAAAAATAATTTGCAGCTGAGGCAAACAAGAAACATAATCTTAATTTCATGTTTTCTGCATGAAGCAAATCTTTTATTCAGATCGATGTGGTAAAACTGAATCTGTTTATTACAATGCCGCTCCAAGAGTCTGGTATAGGTGCCCTGCTGGTTTGTTGAGGTTTGTTGCTGCAGTAAAATATGTCAGTTTACCTGTTCCAAGTCTCCTGCTGACTTTAGCATTTGCTCTGTGGTCAGGGCTGGAACTCCAGAGACGACCTTGAGCTAACGTGGGTCTGAGGGATGCATCGCTCTGTTTCCGGGCATCCCCTCATCATCAGCCAGCTGTCAGGCTCATGTCTGGAAAGTAACTGTCATCCTTTGGAACTGAAACAGCATGTAAGCTTGTTTCAGACTTAACTAAAGAAAAAAAAGATAAACACAACAACCTGTGTATGATGACATTTTTAATTTGTAGTAGTTTTTGTAGTACTTCTATTTGTAATTGTAATTACAAATACATGTAGTATTAGTATAGGGTTAGGGTTAGCAAGGTAATTAGGTTTAACATACAGCAAAATACCATGCCTGTTTTTCATTGCTTGCCTGTGGATATGGTGATTATAATCCAGGCCTTAGTGTAGATGTAGGTGTGAAATGGTTCCAGTTATGCAGTTGGTCAACATGTAGTTTAAATGGCAATATTATAAATAGATTAAGGATAGGAAATACGTTCTCATTTTTCCATTTCATATGTCCAAAGTGTCCAAACCATATCATTGTGTACACACACCTTTTTCACTTTATAAGTATAAAGTACATAACTACTTACCCGAAAGGCAAAAACAGTAATTTGACTGTCTAGAGTATTATTTTGACAGGTAAGATTTAGGAAGGTTTTTATTTTGTTTATCTCAGCTATTTTTTCAGCTGTAGCGAGTCAATGGGGATCTGCTGGGTTATGGGGTTGGTTGGGAAGCGAGTTTTGTTGTGTGTGTGTTCATGATTTAGAGTAACTTGCAGCCTTTCTCTCTGATAGATAGACATGACGGTCTGTCGGTTAGTGTTAAACCTCTTTTCCCCGAATACTCATTCCTGAAAAGAACAAATCGAATGACCAAAAGATAATAACATCTTATTTAATTGTAAAAGCCGAGTGTACAAGGTGTACTCGAACGCAGCATGACGGTGACCCGTTTTCTCGGTTGCTCCGGCGACCCCTATCTGCCAGACCTCGACACTGATCGACCCCATGGAGGAGAGGAGAGGAGAGGAGGCCAAGAGGAGAGGATGCTGTCATCCGTCCTTGCAGAGATCAGCGACTGACAGCAGCGTGAACATGAAGGCTCTACGAAACGCTCCGGTGTAAATAACCCGTCTCTGCGCTCAGCTCGGACCGTCCATTATGACGATGGAGTCCCGGTGCACACAGCAAGCCGTGCAGGAGTTCCTTATGGAGAGAGGAGGGAGGGTCCGACAGATGGAACTGATCGATCACTTCCTATCAATTTGGGAGGAAAATGATCCATCTAAGGAAGAGGTGGATCGTGAAACGCTGAAACGCATCGTGGACGTGGTGGGTTTCGTGAATGTGGAGGACGGTGTGAAATTCGTGTGTTTAAGTGGTGAATTGACGGCGGAGTCGGTGATGCGGACGGACGCAGAGAGCAACGATCACGTCGAGAGCAACGGTAACGGTAATCTCCAGGACAACGACTGTGACAACGGCAACGCTGACAACAGAGAGCAAACAGGTGCGGGATATAGGATACTCTGCTTATCTTTAACCTCTTCTTTTGTCCATGAAGTGTTAATATACAGCCTATCGTTTGATAACTCTGTGGGATTTAGTTATATCTATCTATGCAGGGGCGATTGTAGGGTCAGACCTTTAGAGGGGCTCAGCTCCTAATGAGAATGTGACATACAATGCCCTGCAAGTGTTCAAACCCCCTGCTAAATGACTAATTTCATTGGATGAAATATTAATAATAGTTTGGTCTACTATAATGTATAATAATAATAGTTCAGAATAAACAATCACAGATTTCTACAGAGAGAGGACCCGAAGATAGTTAATCAACTCTGATGGAAAAACAATATTAATGACAGAACTATCCAAAGTAGGCTACATTGAAACTGTTAATAAAACCATTTGAATTTTTAGAAAAAAAATACAATGATAATTTATTTTTAGGGGTCCTGAGATCATAGTAAAGGGTACTTGAGCACCCCTAAAAAGGGTCTAAAATCGCCCTTGTACCTATGTATATTAATGTTATCATTTTGTCTGTGTATGTAGTTATTTGTTTAGATGCACATTTCTCACCTTGGCCCACTGAATAATAAAAGGCCACCACAATATCCGGTACCACAGTTTAGCCATTGTTTCTGAAGGCCACCCGCCTAAATCCCATTATCCACACCTTTTAATGTAAATATATTATTGTCTTTATGCTTTCCTAGAGTTTAGGGAAACAGAGTGGACTAACAAGACTATAGTCATGCATACTTGTGTGGGATACAATTAATGTAATGCTTTTAAGGATCAGTTAAGGTAATTTCATGTATAGGCCATTTGTTTCCAACCTTTTTGGAAATTAACCAATGTCCACTTAGCAACCTCCTGTCACAGATAGCACATATCAAAAGATTGTGATTAGTTTTTAACCAAAGGCGTTGTTTGTTTTTATTTGACTATTTTGTAGGTCCTGGAAAAGCATGATTAGTAAATGACTCACAAGACAAGCAAAAAAATAACAGGGAAGCAAAACTTTGTGTAGCAGAAATGTTTTCTTTTCTTTTCTGCTTTTCTCTGCTGCTATTGAGTTGGTAACAACCATTGTCAGTGCTCCAGTCTGTACAAACTGTCATACAGTATCAGAGCTGGGTGGCAGTGAGGGGGATTTAATATGTTCAATGGTTTTTACAGGAGCAACCAGTCCACTAACAGCCAGTCTGGACAATGACAAGCAGTCAAACGGCAATGAGCAACCTGGAGCCCCATCCCAGAATAATAAGACCAGCACAATGACCCCTGCTTCTACTGGAGGAGGAGGAGAGGTGAAGCTGAGAGACAGAAGGAGGCGAGAGTCAGCCCCAATTATCGGCATTCCAGAATTGGACCAGGTGCACCCTGGAGGGTCCCACAGCCAGCAACTGAGAGGAGCTCGCAGGGTATCCAAAGGGTCACAGCGGGCCATGCTGACCAGCTGCCTATCTGAAGACAGCGCATTGGAGGGGCTGGACCCTGTCGGCGATATCAATACTCCGAAGGGAAGCCGCAGGAACTTCATAGAGCTGATGATGAGTAGTTCTCCTCAGGTAGGATACTCCGTTTGCTAGAGAGAAACCATGTGAAAGATGTTTGTTTCAAATGCATGAGCAGTGGCATGAGACAAAATATGATACTGTATCTGGTGTAAAAAAAAAACAACAATATTGTAAAGTGTTTACCTCCTTCATTCCCATGTTTTTCCCTCTGCAGGTTCGGAGGTCTCTGATCAACCGTGGTTCACGTCTCCGGGACTCTGTGAGAAGCGATGGCGACTCTGCCTCAATCCTCTCCTCAGCCACTGACGAGGACTGTGCCTCAGTGACCCTTGATCCACTGGAGCACGAGTGGATGCTGTGCGCCTCAGAAGGCTTGTGGGAAAGCCTGCAGCCCCTGCTAACTGTTGAACCCAGTCTGGTGGCCAAGAGAGACTTTGTGACCGGCTTCACTTGCCTCCACTGGGCAGCTAAGCAAGGCAAAGCTGAGCTGCTCTCCCAGCTACTTGCCTTTGCCAAGGAGAACGCTGTGCCTGTGAATGTGAACATCAGATCAAGTGCTGGATATACACCTCTACACCTGGCAGCCATGCATGGACACACACAGGTCAGTTGCATAGAAGGTGGTGGTAGTTGTGTATCATGTGTTACTCCTGCTCAGGGAAGTCACAGATAATTGTTCAAACAGAAACAGAAAGAACATTTTGGGTTCCTCCTCGAAAGGATGAAGTAACTTAACTTAGATTTTGACAAATATCTATTTTAATGTTGTAACCTTTTTTATAGATAAAGATTTTATTGCAACATTCCACTTGCTATTCATTTGGTCAAAAATATTGAAAGGAAGTGTCTGATAACGTCTATCTGAATGGGGGTCTGTTCACCCTGTTCATCCAATCACCAGCCTTGGTGGGACTTTAACAGGATAACATGCTGCCTCTGCTCTGGTCATATCAAAGAAATAGATATATACTTGTCCTCAGCATTACACAAAGGGTTGTCCAATATGTCAATATTGTAATATCGTGATATGGCACACATGTTGTCTTTTCCCGTGTTAAAGTCTGCATTACAGGAAAATTAATTTTCTGAACTTGCCAGACTTTTCTAGTTATTCTATCATTTGCTTTTACCCACTTAGTCATTATATCCACATTACTGATGAATATTTATCAAAAGTCTCATTGTGTAAATATTTTGTGGAAGCAACAATAGTCATCCTTACAATATTGATGTAATATTGATCAAAAATATTGTGATATTTTATTTGGTCCACATCATCCTGGCCTAATTACACATGGTAGTTTTCCCACAATCTATATTTAAGGGGGGGGGAAACATGCAAGGACATGAATAACAGGATTGATCAAGACAGGCGTGACAAGACAGTAACAGATGTTGAGGTTTTTAATTATTAATGAGCCACAGTTTCAGTTGATAATCACACATGTACAGTATTACTGTCAGAGAAATCTTACACCTGTAAAGTCTGCATGACTGACAGTTAAAGAAGAAGACATTGTGTCTGAAGTTTCTCTACATTTGATGTGCTGTGACTGACAGGTGGTCCGCGTGTTGCTGTCAGACTGGGAGGCTGATCCTGAGGCAAGAGACTACAGCGGGAGGCGAGCCATCCAGTACCTCTCCCCACCAGTGGCGGCAGACCTGCACGAGGAGGGCGTGGTCACCTCACCGGGAGCTGAGTCAGACAACGAAAACACAAACGGAATCAGTGGTGGAGGGCGCAGCTGGCGGTTTGCCAGAGTGCTCCAGGGCAATCTGAACCCACTACGCCTCCTGAACCCACCAGCTGAGGCAGCAGAGGAGGCGGTCGGGAACGGGAGGACTAAAGGGGGGATACAGAGGAAGTCGTCTCTGAGCAGGCTCAACGCACGGCTGCATCGGGGACGCCACCGAGCCCAGATCATCCACAGCGCCTCCTTCAGGGACACAGGGGAGGTGGGAAGAGGCGAGGACCTACCCAGCAGCCCTCTACGAACCAGACCACTGTCCAACCTGTTTGGATGAAGTTGCACCACTCTGACCAGTGATATATTTATGACCAGAGTTAATAGTATACATCCAAATACATAGTGTAACACTGATTTTAAAGTTTGTATTATAACAGGAGTTTAAATTAGTAAGAAAATAATTTATTTTTATTTTATTTTTATTAGACTTATGTCGATCACTGAGAGGAGGGCATAGTTCACGTAGCATTTTATTTTATTTGTAGAACAATTAATTGAGTTCAAAATTGAGTTTTGAACACGATTTTTGGTGCTTGTCGGGTTTTCTACACATCTTTGAGGCTCTGTGTTAGAGCAGGTTGCAAACATTACACCAGGTGTCTTAGTTTAATACTTTACACTAGAACCATGTTCACACAAATACAAAAGCAACAGGCAGGATTGTACTAACTTTTTACTTTAGCTTTTGACTCACACTGGTGATAACAGCACTTAGGTTTCATCCCACAATTATCCAAAATCGTCTTTCTGTTTGGAAAATGAAGTAATATATTTATAGAACTAATTTTCTATATTTCAACCTCCTTCGATTGGATGGTGCTGAGGTTTTTTTTAAACTAAATTTCAGTGATGTGAATGTTTTTAAGTAGCAGATTTTAATATTCTCTTTAAACTGTTGTTACCACAGTATTCTTATATGTCCAAACCATAAATGTACAGTTGTCACGTTTGCACTTTGACACTTTGAAGGTAGTTTGTGATCATGGGAGGAAATTGCTCAAACTAAAACCATGACATCTGTTCTTGGTCCCATGTCATACTTACAGTATATGTAAATATCCTACACACAATATAATCTAACTCTTACACCCCTTAGATGTAAAATCTATTGTATAAACAGTAAGTACAAATAACCCATTTTTTTCTATATACCTTTCACTTTTGTAAATCGGTCATTTTCACCAAAAGGGACATAAAAGGTTGGTTTAGTGCCGGTCAGTTGCACTGATAGGGGAGATACTTCCAGACTGCCATGACTTTAGTCAGACCCAATTACCTATACAAGAAACTGATCAGTTACACTGTAGGACTGTTTCACATAGTGGAAGCACAGTGGTAGACAATATTGGTAATATAACTTTTTCTACTACCTATAATGTACCTCAAATCTTCCTAATCTGATTCTCTCATTATAACATTTCTTTTCTGTGGTGCGTTTAATCACTGATAGCAGATTTCAGCCTCTTTGTGCTGATATGCAGCTCCAAAAGATATTTTTTTTAGTGGTTACAGATTTCCAGTTTCCATTTCACTGTTTCATTCATTCATTCATTATCTATTTCAATGCCTAAGAAATTGGTGCATCAAGTAAATACTGTAAGTGAATGTGAATCAGTTATTCCGGGATAAGTTCAGGTAAATGTCTTTTCATAGACAACCAGCGTAACACTGATCAGTTCTCTAGTAAATATGCAATCAAACAAACTGATTCACTGACCACCTTATCACACTGGATCAGATTTAATATGTTAAAAAAGGCCTATGTTGGCCTCTTGTATTGGTCTAACATTGCATATACACAATCATTCACTCGTGAATCATGTCTGTGTAATCTCTGAATAGTAAAGACTCAACACCACAATATACTGTTTGTTTAGCTGAGGTGCACATTGACTTTTTGACTGTTTTCCAAAGTGTGTGAACCTTTCTTACAATTTCTGACTATTGCATCAGTAGCTCACTGATGCATCCTTGATTTCATGAATGTTCCCTTTGTATTTTGGGTTGTAGCCTTTGTACTCAATTCATAGGGCTTTGTGTAATCATGCGGTTGACACCTTTGATGTAGAAATGTATTATACAGATGTTCTTTGATGTCACTTTTTCAGATGCATGAATAGAGGAAATGTAAAAGTAGTGCACTGTCAATTTTTGTATGTCTGTAAGTCACTGTGTCTGTCTTATTTGTTAAATACTGTGAAGTTATTATACTATATGGTGAGAAAATGCCATGCATAGTTACTGAGCCACTGTCATCTTCCTCCTCATGTCTCATGCTTTATTATGAAATAAAGCAACATGTGTTATCATAAAACTAAACTTAATGCTTTGTTGAGTTCTTACAATAATACAAGTTAACACATTTACAGATTTTCATAGGAACGCAATGTCAGTAGTCAGAGTTTGAGACAAGATTTTGAGGAACAATACTCCTTCTCTGGACACTGGCCTGGAGTTCAGAGTGAATGGACCAAAGTCCCCAAATGAAGCCGGCTATTTCATCTGTCATTCCTGCTGACACCAACTGATTGTCCTTGTCTGGTGGTGCTGAATAATTGATGATCTGATGACCCCCCTGTGCCAGCTTTGGTTCCGCATTTACAGAATAGCCACAGCTTCCTGTCCACAGTCTGCCTGTGTAACACTGCACTCAATATACATTCAAAGCCAGTCCTTATTCTGCACCTGTTGTGTGCGTTCGTGCGAGTGTCCATATGTGTGCCTCAGTTGTTGCACAGGCCAAATGTCCTCTGAGTGATCTCAAGCCTACGTTGATCTAGTTTAGTTCAAAATGATGTTGGTGTTAGGATGAGAGACACAAAATGTAACTATTTAAAAGGCAAGTTTCTCCAAGTTTTGTTAGTATATTAAAAACAAGATTTAAAAGGAGGACAGCACCTCTGATATTTCTCATTAGGCAGTTGAGCATATTATCCCCAACATGTCACTTGGGGAAAAATAGAGGAAGTTATGTGAGAGGGATGTGGTATATTTCCAGTTTACTCAGCACCTCGACTAGAGCACACAACCACAGTGTTGACTTTCCTCTTATTACAGGTTGATGTTCCTCTGGCTTGTTTGGTCAATCTGTTCTCCGCCTCATGTTTATCAGGACAAATCAACCATATAAAGATGGGATGTTAGCAGCCATTACATATTATACACATTGCTTTGGTAAATGTAAATGCTCTAAAGTCAGAGCTGGCTTTTAACATTGTCTTATCTCTGTTATTTCCTTCATCCTGTCAAAAAAAATTTATAGAGGTCACTGAAGGCCAGAGCTTTTTCCCGGGCCTGTGGCTTCTATAGTCTTGTTGCCTTAGGCAGCCTATCTGTTAGATGACTACTGATGGGGACAGAGCAGAGAGGCTGCAGCTACTGACCTACATACACAGTGAAGAGAGTAATGCCTATTATGTAAATTCCTCTGCCATCTTTTCAGGGAAATTGTGCCAACTTTTTTGCCTGGGGCCTCTGCTGTTGGACTAATCCATGTCCAATCTACCCAGGTCTCTCGCTCTCTTTCTCTCTCAACAAACAGTTACCACAGTGATAATGACAAACCTTCATCCTCAGTCTACAGTAAGTTCTCACTAACAAGGCTAAATATGCATCAAACAAGTAAGAAATGTGCACTGTCAGCTGACTTCTCTTTTGTCTCATGACAATTCTGCATCAGTCCTGTGAAGAAATATGGGATGTGGTTGTTAGGGTAATGCTTGAAATGACTAGTTGAATGACTGATTAGTTGCATCAAAGTCAGTTCAAATCAGAAAAATTTAAAGCACACACATCACAGAGAAAAGACAGGATGAAATTACGCAATAGTTAAAATACTAGAAAGGAAAAGTGTACCTTAACAGGGTTCATATAAACATAAGTGCAATAACCAAAGTGTATATTGTGTATTATCAATTAATCGAGAAGCTAGTTGCTGCTCTAAAAAATTCAGTTGGTTCACACAGAGGATGGAAAACATTATCGTTACCACTATCCCTACTATTACTAGCAATAGTAATAATAACACACTTTTTTTGCATTGTCAGAAAGGTGATTTTTAAGGTTGTTGTGTTGGTGTATTGAAAAGTGTTCCTAATATTTTGTTAATGCCATTAACATATATAAGGGGGGCAAAATACTAGGAACACTTTCCAATAAAGTGCACTCCACACTTTTTACTCTCTGGCTGCATCAGGGCCTCAAATGGGAACAGCTCCAAGCAGGAACACAAATCCTTGCAGAGAGTCACCAAAGCTGCTCAGTGCATCTGCAGGTCTACATGAAGAAAACTGGAAAGAACATCAAGGACCCCAACCAAAACAGCAAGAGACTCCTTTCACTGCTACCATCAAGTAAGCAGTATAGCGCACACTACACACACACAGTACACAGTACCTCTTGCTTCCTCTCTCTGTCTCTTTTCCCCTCCTACACACGTACTCACCCTCCACCAAAGCCAAACACACACAGTCTCTTCCCCACTTGTCAGGTTATTATTTTTTTTTATTTTTTTTTATCAGAAGTACCAGTATACAATTGTGCATCTATTCACTTCTTATGTGTAATATCACATTTGTACTGTTATATGAATTTGTCTGTCTCCTGTTTTTTTGTTTTGTTTTTTTTGTTAATTGGTGATAATTGATAACTGATGTGAATTATCAACTTTCTGATAATGTCAACAGAAACTGTATATATTTAACATGTATAAGCTTTATAAAAGTGGAAATAATGGCAGAGCGATTGTATTGGATTTAATTAAATCGCCTAATAAAGTGATGTGTGAATTTATATATTATTATTATTATGCATTTTCCCACATGGTGGCGCTGTTTTGAAATGATGACTACTTTGTGCTATATGTTGCTTCCTTTAAGGTCAAAGTTGAAGATGTGCGGAAGTGGCATGTATTTTGATCATTTTCTTTGCAGTGTTAGTCTCTCCATAAGTGACTACAATACGATTGTTGGGTTTTTTTTTTCATTTTCACCAGGAGGCTAACTACTGTTAGGTACGTGGCAGATAACTATATGGTGATTGTTGATGTTAGAACAACTTTCTGTAATAGAGACGGAAGATGTCGAAATGCTAAAAGGATACAGTTACAGATCACTTAAAGCTAACTAGCCTAACATTAGCTAATGTTGCTATGAACCTGAATAGTTTTCACGTATACAAGGTTAATAATCAAGCTAGAAACAATACTTTAGTCACGTTTAGTCGTTATGGTTAAACGTAAACTACGATGCTCCTTCGGCGTCGTTTGAAATGAGTCGGTTGCTAAGTGAGTCAACACGACCTGGTGTTTCGATGTAATGAGTGGCCGTGTTAATTAGTGTCTCTCAGCCGAATGTGTCGTGGTTTCTCTTTATAACGGTGTTACAGAATTTTTCGACTCCCTCGCAAATGTGATTCTCCTTCTCTTGAACGCATTATGAGCTAGCCGCAATCTCCGCTTCGGTTTAAATTTGTTTACTGTAAACAGTCTTATTATCTTCGGTTTACTGCAAGATAACCCCAAATCCTCTCTTAGGCTATATTTTAAAAAAAACAACAACAAAAAAACATCCAGGTTTGACACAAAGAAAAATGTCTTAGCTGACGTATCTGGACATATTTGCCTCTAGTGGCCACAGGGAAGACACTGATGGGGAGTCAGATTTTTTTGGGTTGGTTTTCATATATACCAAAATATGATTCCCCCTCTTATATTATAAATGCAATTTGTGACACACACACACACACACCACAATCAGTCAATTGGTACATCTGCCTATCTACTACTTATGTCTAAAGTCATTTGTAACTAGTGGCAACACGGGTGACATGGCGGGACAGCAGGGGAAGACAGCCATTGTAAACATGAACATAACATGTTAGTGTCCTCCCAAAAGCCTGATCCTTCTTACTTTAATCAATACCAATAATATCTTAGTGCTAAATGATGAAGGTTTCTCTGCACTCCCCGAAAATCTCAGTTTAAGGGTGTGTAGTTGTGAGCACTTTTGAGACATCACAAATACTTGTGTGTACAGTATGGTGTGTACACAAGTCTGATATGGAAACTTGAAGCCACCAGTGCACATACACTGATAATGTATGTGATAATCAGTAAAATAGGAGATATCATGTAGTAGTAGTTAAACTTTTTAAATAAAAAAAGTATTTGTTTATTCATAGATGTGGTCATTTTTAATACGGGAAAAGGAGGAGTTGTAGATTTAAGAAATTAAAACAACTTTTTTTGTGAAAAAACTGCATCAGACGTAAATTGTTAGTCAAAGCAGATTCATTTTTTTAAATCTAACAAATTCATGTTTATTTCAAGATGATAGCTTGTGTTAACAGTCTTGTCTGTTTAACCTTTCAGCAGCTTCCTAACCTGTCTGTAACAATGACCACCATTGTCCACGATACTACAGAGGCAGTGTGCCTCTCCGCTGAGTACAACCTGTACCTCAAGCCCATCGCCAAAATGACCGTCAGTGTGGCACTGCCCCAGCTCAAGCTGCCAGGCAAGAGCATTTCCAACTGGGAGGTAATGGAGAGGGTGAAGGCCATGGTAGCTCCTGAGCAGTTTTCAGTCCTGCGGATCTCCAAGAGCACCATGGATTTCATCCGCTTTGAGGGCGAGGTGGAAAACAAAACAGTGGTCAAGGGCCTGCTGAGCCGACTGGATGGGAAGAGCATCAAACTAAGTGGATTTACTGATGTACTGAAGGTAAAGCTGTCTTTACAGCTGGATATTTGCTGTCTTCAGTACCTACCATTTCTCGGTGGTCAATTTGCATTGAGTTATATATGAGTCATATTTTATTGACCTTACTTTTATCAAGGAGAGTAAATCTGCTGTCAAAAGATCCTTTTGAAACTATAGTGAGCTTAGTATTATTGGAGTTATCACTAGTTAATGTTGTGGCAGAAAGTACAGTCTTGATTCAGACAGTTGTGTTTATAATGTGTTGTGTGAGTTAACACAATGCACAGTGTCTGCGCTTCTTCAGGCAATTTCATAAACATTATAACATTCAAGAATGAAGGATTTATTGCAGTTTATTCCTATAGAGTGCATTAGTTTAAGTCAGTAATACCTAGCAACTTAATGTATATCAGTCCTTCTCTCTGTCTCTTTCCTCAGGTTCGTGCAGTAGAGAACAAAGTGGACTTCCCAACACGGCATGACTGGGACTCATTCTTCCGAGATGCCAAGGACATGAATGAGACTGTGCCGGGAGAAAGGCCTGACACTATTCACCTGGAAGGGCTCCCTTGCCGCTGGTTCAGCCAGAAGGACAGTCAGTTCCCAGATCGTCCCTCTGAGGAGGTCCTCATTGCTGTCTTCCAGATGTTTGGCAAGGTGCGACATCTGTCTCTTTCTAACTAACTTGAATACAGGTTTCAAATATGTAATTTGTTAGTCCCTTTATTTTAAGGAAAGTTTATATTCAACCAGAAACAACTCATGTAATGTGGCTTTCACCACAGTTACATAATGGCCTGATATGAAATTATATCTGTACAAATTTTAGAATTACTTAATGTTTTTCCAGAATCATTCCCTCCTGTAAGTAAAATAAAGATTAGGGTGAAAAGTCCCTCCTGTGTAGAGCTCTGACTGCCCCCTTCAAACTGCTTGACTGACTGTGACTGTAGCATTGAAAATTGCACACAATCATTAAAAGTCATATTCAGAATATTATCACATCATCAATATTAGAGAAATGAGACAAAACTAACTTTTTATTCAATTTAATGAATGCAAAATCTTTTGATTGTAGGTACGAAATGTTGACATCCCGATGCTGGACCCATACAGGGAGGAGATGCTGGACAAGAACTTCAATACATTTAGTTTCGGGGGTCATTTGAACTTTGAGGCGTATGTCCAGTATCAGGAGTACTGTGGCTTCACCAAGGCCATGGACACTATGCGCAGCATGAAGCTGATGCTGAAAGGAGAAGATGGAAAGGCAGTGGCCTGCAACATCAAGGTACTGTGAAGCATCATCTACACACTAATGGTTTTGTCAGGAACACATTTAAGGGGTGATTTGTTTTACTTAATACTTTTATTAATTTTTTCAATTAGAATAATAATTGAAATGGCTTTATTCATCTCTCATAGTCTGGCATGTTTGGCCAGTGATGGTTTTTGGGACACATCATCAGTGATGTTCTTGAAATCAGCGGGTGTTTCGGGTCTTGTAACATCAGACACCTTCACTCAGGCGACCCAGTCAGGGCTGATCAGAACTCTGACTTGTGTCCCAGTAGCATCGGCCCACAGTTTGGACCTAATGATCCAAAGCCACCTAGAGGCCTTCTCCTCAGCCTCTATGACTTTATCGGCTCTCTTTTTGTCAGCTCCTGTGATGCCAAGAAGGATGTAGAGCTTACACACAATGAGCAACTGGCAAAGCCTCTACACCCCACCTTGATGGGCTCACAGGGAGCTTTCCAGGTGTGACTCTGACACTGCTCCACCAGATCTTGATACTTGGACCACATCCTTTCATTTGCATCTTCTATGCTGTCCTCCTGGGGACAGTATTAGCTCCATTAGGAGCACCTGCTTAGAAGAGGCACATGTAAGCACCATGTCTAGCCTCAAGGAGGTTGCTGTGATGTGGTCCAGGAACTTGAGCTGCCCGTCTAGGTCAACTCGCAGCTCCCAGTCTGATGCTGAGGAGAGCCGACCAGCTGGTGATGTAGGCTGTTGTTTCTTTCCAGCCTTTACAAATGTGATGTTCCAGTGCCTGCAGCCTTTTGTTACTGGTCAAGGCTTTAGAGATGGCCTTCGTCACTGACTTTAGTACCTGGTCATGTCACCAGCGGTAGTGGCCCTCTCCAAGAGCTTTTGGGCAGCTGCTGAGGATATGCTCAAGCCGAACCCTTTCCAGGGCAGAGAAGACAGGATGGAGACTCACTCTTTCCCCAAATGTAGAGATTTTCTGACCTCATACACAGCTTGCACCATGAACTTGATACGCTGTGGTTCTGCCCGCCAGATGTCAGTCCAGGGCACTTTCCTCTCCAGCACTCCCTCCCACCTAGTCCATGCTCCTTGCTGTCACATGCCAACCATCCAGCTGGTTCGCTCCTCCTCAACACCTGGCCCGTACCTAAAAATGAAATGTTAGCACTAAGTGAAAATACAGCTCAGACAGTGCCAAAGAGAAGAGCTGGAATACTTAATTAAATATCAGCTTCACCCCTGTCAAACAATTTATCACTGACACAGTCTGCCTTCTGGAAAAAAGGTACAAATGGGGACTTTTCTAGGGTTCCTGTGTGAATGCTATATGATCAAATCACAGTGTAACATACTGAGAACTGCAGTCTTAACTGGTGATAGGGTCATGTTCACGCCAGCATTTCACAAAAAAAACAGAAACGCTTCATTGATTTCAATCAAGCCATGGTTAGGTGCTGATAATGAGGGCAAAGCCAAACAGTCTATGTCCCCAAACAAATACTAAACACTTTCAAACCCATCTTCCTGGGAGATTACTTTCTAGCTTGATGTTGAATTTCTACTTTTTAAATTCTGATTGTCAATGCGGAGAGTCAAATGATTGTAGCAGACTCATAGCTTTACAAGTCCGGATTGGACAGTATTAAGTTATTACAGTATACCAGGGTATGTAAAATCCTGCATTTATGATTTTCAATACTGTCAAAATTACATACGCTCCTCTAGACAGTTACATATTCACAGCATCAGATATTGTTTTGAATGGATAAATTACCAAGCTTTAAATGATTTTTATTCTGAAACGGTTTGAATGATGTTGCCAATTTGTGTGATAAAGAAAAAATCAATACAGTGTCAGACAATTTCATTCATCCTACAATGACCTCTATAACCAGCTGGCTATAGTTTTTTTTTTCATGTGTCCTTATGAAATGTCAGTAAGGTATAAAAAATTAGATACCGCCCAAGTGCAGCGTTTTGGTATCTGACATGCCTTCAATCTCTTTGATCGTTTTTTGGACACGTTGTAATTTTTGGGTTGGAGTATCAGACATGTTTTATGTGTGAGGCCACAAGTGAGCTGCAGCTACACTAGTGGAATTGTAGATGAGCAGATTTCAGCAATGAGATTGTGTTATTCAGAGTCACGTAGCAGCTTTAAGACCTTTTAGTGGAATGAGAGTTAGAGCTGCATCATCATCATTTCAGATCATGAGATGGGGTTGAGGGGGAGGACAGGGCAGGTCCCTTAATCCACAGAATAAAGCCTCACTGTGAAATCTAAAGGAGGATAGAAGAAGGTACGGAGGGTCGGTATAGAGTGATGAGGGAACAAAAGACAATATTGTAGGTTAGGTCTGTGGTTTAATTAGATGGTTACAGAACGATAAAGCTTCTTATAATCTCTACCAATCTTTAGCTGAACAGAGTCCTGCCTGTCACATAAAGTATTTGGTAAATAATAGTCTTCATAACCCTGCCTGATCAGTATTGTGCTGTGTCTGTGCTAACCAAGACATTGTGTTATAATGCACAATATAATTACACTATCAAACTATATCACTCTATAGCTGTGGACTATAAAACATCAAGCTGTTGTGATTCACATTATATTTTCTTCCTATAAATCTGTTCAGTTTTATCTATTTACTCACAGGGTAAGTTTGATATGAAGCTGGTAGAGTGAAGTAAGTCAGTCACACATGATGATGATGAAGTAGTAATGATTTTATCCTCCACCTAGACAAGACTGTTTATCATAGATGCTTAAACATTGGGGGAGCTTTTGTAAGCGCTGTACCTGAGCTTTTGTGTATGTGTTTTTTTCTCCAGGTGGCCTTTGACACCAGCAAGCACCTGAGTGAGACAGCTCTGAAGAGGAGGAGCCTGGACAGGATGAAGTTGCAGGAGCTGGAGCGGCAGAGAGAGGAGCAGAAGCGACGGGAGAAGGAAGAGGAGGAGCGGCGCAAGGAGGAAGAGAGGTATGACAGAAGTGTTACTCGACAAGAAGATAACCTTCTGAAGTTACTTGGTGACTACTTTATTAGTGACAGCCATCTCCACAACACACTTCAGAACAACAACACTTCCTGTGTCTTCACAATGAAAACTCTACTTTCCAATGCATACATAGTTGCCTGAATGTAATGCAAATAGTATAAAAGCATCATAAGCATACACATGTAGGAATGCTATGTATTAATACATAAAATGATTCATTCTAAATCTATAACATATTAGAAAAAGGACGCTATTGCATGCTATATTTTTGGGTTCAGCACAGCATTATAAACATTTCCTTCCCAGTTATAACACAAGAAAATGTAAAATAGTTGCTGTTTTTACACTTAATGTGAATATAATGTGAAGGCAAACCTTGTCTTTATGGAGAAATGGTTTTCATACTGATGTTATATAGTGTAGTTCTGTCATTGGCACTGTCTCAGTAAATAGACCTGCCTTAGACTTACACCCGTCCCCAACTCACCCTTTTTATTAAAGGTATTATAGGTTTAAACTGAGCAATATTTAATTATTGTGAAGACAGCAGTCATTTTTAAAATGTCAGAAAATCAATTTCAGTGCTTCTTTTTTTAAACAGAAACAATACTTCACCAAGAGAAACTTCACTTTTTCTCATCTATTACTCCCTCTAATGTACCATTAACTAGGTTTCTGTGGGAGGAAATCAACTCAGTTTGAAGAATATTAATTCAGGGTCATCAGTAAGATGGAAGTGACATTTTTGTTATTTTTGTTTTGGGTGATAAATATATCCTTATTGCCAGGCTTGAACTATGAATTTTTCACTCTAGTAAGTATTAAGAAAAGTAATCATACATTGCTACCCAGCTCTGTTTAAGCTAATATATCAACAGATTCTCACAGATGCTAAACTTGTTTTTTTTTTCAGGAAACAGAAGGAGCAGGAAGAGGAGGAGAAGGAGAGGAGGAAGGAGGAGAGGTTGCGGAAGCGAGAGCAGAAGTTGCGGGAGAGAGAGGAGAGGAGGAACCTGAAGAAAGTGAGGCGACAGCAGGAGGAAGAGCAGAAGAAGCTGCAGATGAAAATCGCCATGGAGGAGAGGCGACTGCTGCTCGCTCAGCGTAACCTGGAATCTATTCGGCTCATCGCTGAGCTGCTGGCCAGAGCCAAGGTACACATGTACACAAACATACACAAAACGCATCCAAATGAGTATACATACATGCTGTACAACAGTACACTTCTGATTTAGGACATTTGGACCTGCAAACATGCTGTGTTACTGAACTTCATCTGAGCATTGTTTCCACAAAATGTTCCACAGTTAGGAGTTTAAATTTAATATTGATAGTAAAGAAAACGCATAACAAAATACAGCAAATATGAGATGATATAAACATGTACGCAGTCTGAACTAGAAGGTTTGCTTGGACAGTTGGGTTTTTATGTTAGGGTTCACCTTTTTTTCAAGGAATAGTTTGACACTTTGGAAATGTGCTTATGCATTTTCCTGCTCTCATAACCGTACGTAAAATATGAATACAAGACTCCAAGAAGTCAGTTTGCAGTTGGCCAAAAAAATAGTCCAGCACATATCCTCCAGTAAAACTAGAACTTTACTGCACTTTTTTTTGTACGAATTAAACACAATTAAAAATGCATGATATAAAGTTTTCTATACTTTGAATCTGTTTTTCCACTTCCCAGGTTTACACCTTTAGCTGTACTGTCTTTGAACTTCTGTGTTTTGCAAATGTGTTTATTGCTTTTTCTTCATGATGACAAAAATTATGGAAATAGATTTTTGTTAGTGTTAATTATGTTAGTGTTGAAGGTGCTGGTTGGGGTGATTTTGTTACCTCTAGAGAAAAAACTGGCTAATCATCTCTGCCTGTTTCACAGTAGAATAACTTTTTAATAATTTGCAATAATAAGGAGCTTGTGTGATTTGTAAAAAAAAATAATAATAATTTGACAACACTGTAACATTGTTTCATAGAGGATTTGAGTCAGCACAGCATCTCACCCCGACTAACTTGATTTTGGATTTAATGCTGGTGCAGAACTATTTAGAAGCTTTAATCTCCAGCTTGTACAACATGATCAATGACAGCATATTATTTTCTTTTTTCTTTTTTTTCATCTTTTTTGTTTCTTTCATCTTTACCTACACTGTCTCCTCTTCCTCCACAGGCCCTGAAGCAGCAGCAGCAGGAGAAAGAGAGAGCGGAACGGGAGGAACAGGAAAGGAAGGAGCAGGCGCGACAGAAGGAGGAGTTGGCCCGACTTCAGCAGCTAGAAGCCTGTCGACGCAAGCAGGAAGAGGAGCTCCGGAGGGTGGAGGTGGAGAAGGACAGAGCACTGGAGCTCCAGCGACGAGAGAAGGAGCTCAGGGAGAGACTGCTGTGCAACATGTTGAAGAAGACAAGCGAGAAAACCACAAGACATTCAGACACTCAGGACGAGGCTGGACTTGTGATGAGGGACGAGGCCTCAGATCCCGGCGATGATGATGTAATGCTGGGAGCTCTGGGCCACGTGAATGGAGTGAGAGCAGTTGAGAGCAAAGAGAAGCAGGCGTCCAAATCTAATGTGCACTCCCAGGTTTCAGGGAAAAACAGAGGAACAGACAGGAAGAAAGACAGGGAGCAGAGGAGGGAAGACGCGGTGAGGAGCAAACACAGCCTGGAGAGGGCGAGAGACCGGGGGGACCGCTCCAACAAAGAGAGGAGCTCCCAGAGCCGGGGCAGGAAGAGACGCTCTCATAGCTACAGCAGGAGGAGAAGGAGCTCCAGCCATCACAAGAGGAGCTCCAGCCGTCACAGGAGGAGCTCCAGTCACCACGGCAGCAGGAGGCGCAGCCACAGCCACTACAGCAGGAGCACCAGCTCCAGCCGGGACAGGAGCAGGAGCAGCAGTGGGAGGAGTTACAGCAGGGGAAGGAGCCACAGACATAGCCACCGAAGATACAGCAGAGGCAGCTCCAGGAGCAGCAATAAAAGTAGAGACAGGGGGAGTCAAAGTCGGTACAGTCGAAAATACAGGAGACACAGCACAAGTAGAGACAGGAGTCACTCCAGACGACGTTAAACTCAGCAGTATTAACAATTCACTGGTTGAGATATTCCCCATTTATGGCCTTGCAATAAAAGTTAAACAGATTCATGAGTTTCCCAGAATCAGCTTTAGGGAGTTGTTTTTCCCTTTTTTTAAATTTCATATTGTTGGATTGAAGCAACAATTTTATTTGTGTAAATATTGAATATTTTTACCTTAAACATTTACTAAACATTTGGAGTGAGGTACCCTAAAACACTCAAGTTAAGAACACTGACCAAGTTTTAATTTCAGGCTAATATCAGCTCACAGTCTGTAGACGGTCTTGTCATCTGCATTTCTTTATCAAAACACCTGTTAATGAACTTCATTTCCTCCTGTTTTGTCATCATGCATAAATAACTGTGAGCTCTAAAAAATTAACAGGTACAGAGAACACATTGAGTTGGTTATATTTGATGAAGCAGGAGTTTGATCACCACACTTGTAGCCTGGTTTTAGAAGAAGTAAAGCTTCATCTTCATCTTCTACAGACATCAACATGGAGTTTAAGCCTTTTTTTTTTCTTTTTTTAGAACAAGTGTCCTACAAGCTCCTGAACTACTTCTCATGGCTGCTATAAGTGTGAACACTTTTTAGTGGACTACTGATCTAAAACTAATGGCTGCTGTTTCATTGTAAATGTGAAGTTTTAGACTTTAAGACTTTACCTCTATGTTTAGGCTGACTAGCAGACCAGTCGGCTTCATAATCCTGCGTTAGCTGCCTAAAGTATTTATTAGAATACTGCTTCAGTATTGGCTGCGTAGCTGTTCAGCAGCACAGAAAAACACACAAGTGGATTCTACAGCGACAGACTTTTGAGGTCTAGCTACGCAGCAGCATTATTTGATGATCACATAGTTTCAAGTAACAGTTTTATTTTAGTTTAGTTTGGATTTTTGAATGTTTTAAAGATTTATTTGAAAAGAAAGTGAGATTTGGAGTGTGTTTGAACTGTGTAAATACTTTAGATGATGGCGTTATTACATATTGGACCCGATTTAAGAAAATAGTGTATCGTCTCTGGCTTGGTTCATACGTTGTTTCCCACCAGCGAAGGATTTGAGGATTTGATCACAAGGTTTAATCATCGTTTGGAATTCAAGTCAAACCAGCACAGTACTAATTAAGCAACTGGATGTTAGGATGCAACTAGTGCTTTCATGCTCACATTATAGTGCCAGACACATTTTTTTTAGCCTTACTTGTAACTATACAGACTGGATTTGACCTGCGGGAAAGTCAGTCTTGGTGTCATCGACAGTTCTACATTGAAATCGTCACGTGTTTGTCAGAGCAAAGCACGTTTGTTCTGTGTACTGTATGTTCATGGTCTGTTGGAGCATGTCTTGCACCAGAAGATGATAACAATAAAAATCTTGAGCTTGACCATTTTTTGAAAGCCTTGTTTTCTTTTATTGAAGCTGTGAGTTTGTCACCATGTTGGGAAGCTTTGACCCAAAGTGTGTATTTGTGTGATATTTCATTATAGATTAATATACAGATTATTTTCTATTTTTCTATAAAACATTTGAAAACTCTAAAACTTCTTCAGACTTCTTCAAATTGCCAATTTTTTCACCCAACTGTCCATAAGATATTTAATTTTCTATCACATAAAACTAAGAAAAAACAGCAAATAATCAGGAACTGGGGTATATATGTTTGCTTTAAAATAAACTACAAATAGATTTTTAAAATGGTAACCATTTTTTTCCCCTATCAATTAAGCAACTAATCTTTGCAGCTCTAGTGATATTTTTAAGGTATATGCTTTAGTTTATTCAGTTTTTGAATTTCTTTACTTGAGCAAAAGTGTTTAAAATCATCCTCCACTCGAATCTGTTTTTCATGTTTTTTTCAGTTTGATGTTTGAGCTTCACTCTGCAAAATGATTAATATGCAATTTGACGCTAGAAGCCTGTTTTCACATTCATATGCTGAATGTGTAAAGTTTGTCTGCTCACCTTCAATCTGAGTTTGTGATTTGTGACATCACAACTAGTTTATAGCCAGTGGTGCTCTGGTATTTACACTTTACATACATATGATGTGGAAATCTGAAGCCTCTAGTTGAGGAAAACTTTTCAAATTAACATTTGCATATTCATAGATTCCAGCATTTTTAATAGGGGAGAAAGCAGATGCCATTTTAAGGATTTTAACAGGGTGCCTGTTTTTTGTGAAAAAATCAAGTTAGACATAGTTATTCAAAGTAGAGTATTTTATGTGCATGTCTGGAGGGCATCGTTAAATGTCAGGTTCCTGATATCCTGTCATGTTATTGCTTTTTCTGTAATGTTGGCTCATACACGTTTGACTTTTCATGTCAAACATGCTTCTTCTCAGTCAGATAGTGTTTAAAATTTTACATGTTGTATTGAGCTGAGCAATTGACAAATGTTTCTTGTGTATTTAAATGTTATTTCCCTAAAACCTTGTGTGAGGTCAAGGTCACACCTTACCCAAGCGCAGCTGTCACGTCTGTATCCTATCTGTGCACCACTGGGCTCATGAACTGCACAGATGAATAATTAATAGTCAAACTGATTAGTGGCTGTGTAATCTCATCAAGACATGTGATGTGACAGTCTGTGTCATTAGGTTTGAAACTACTATTAGTCTCCCAGCGCAAGTGCAATCAGGCCATATGGAGAAGAGAAGGGGAGCACATCTTTCATGAGACTTTCCCCTGAGAGGTTTGGCGCTCCAACAGTGCCGATCATTTTCGGGGTCATTGAAACTTTGTGGAAAACATGTCTGGTATGAGAATACACTGAGTGAAAGTCTCCATCTGAGTGATAATGAACAAGGCAGCAGTGTATGGCAACAGAGTTGTTTCTTTGTCCAGTGCAGACTGAGCCCCTGCTCTAATCTGGGTTATCTGGCTGTAATCAGCTTAGCCCACTGCTACTCTTACTGCTGCTGCTGCTGCTGGGTGGGCACTTTCTCTAGCTTTTAGTCTGCTTCTGTCTTGACTCACATTCACACATACACCTGTTGTGTCTCTGGAGCTGAGCAGACTGACAGTAAAGTTCAGTTCACAATACACAACAATCAGGGTTTTTTTTCCTTAGGGGATTCCTCTCCAAACTGTGTCCATGGCTGGTCATCTAGAGATGGGTTCAACTGAGGGAACACCTGCTGCTGATACGTACCCCAGAAAAATACTGGACTATATGGAAGGCTTCCTCATCTCAAAGGTAACACACATGTAGTGCATACACACACACACAGCTGACATAGTTTACCTGTTCTCAGTTTAAAGTTATTGACTCAATTAGACCTTTTCATCTTAGACTTTTTTTTTAAATTTGACTCATCCATTATTCATTTTATTATTTAGACCCATATTTTCAGTGTGACATGAGAATATGTCTTGAGAAAAAGGCCAAGAGTGTTTACCCTTCTCATAGAATATTTTTCTATTGTGGGTTTTTAAGTGTTTTTGATATACATTTATTCTTTTATCTACATTGTTTCTTTTATGTTTATGTTTATGTATCTGGCTGTTGTGCTGCAACCAAATTGCCCAATATGGGATCTTTATAGACTGAACTGAACTGATCTTCAGGGGTTAACTGAATCAATAACATAATGGATAGTTGATCCTGCAGTAATAGTATATAACCATATATGTGCAGTGTTTTGTGTGACAGTTGTATTGATTGTATTCATTGATCTGATATTCATGTTGGGGGTCCTACATCTCCTTAATATTCTACTCTATGCCTCCTCTCTCTGATCCAGACAGTGTTCACGTCCTGTGAGCTTGGTGTGTTCGATGTATTGCTGAGTGCAGGGCGCCCCCTGTCCGCAGAGGAGATCTGTCAGGCGATCGGAGCCAGTCTGGATGGCACAGAGAGGCTGCTGGCTGCCTGCACCGGCCTGCAGCTGCTCAACACGCACCAGGACAATGGAAAATGTTAGTATATACACACAAATAGAAGAAGCATAAATGTAAAAACAACATCATCTAAAAGAGTTGAAGCACTAATACCAATAAAGACATTCCTCATTGATTAATTGATCGACTAATTTTTACAGTGCTAAATATTTGTTTTAATTATGTTTTTATGGGCAGATTTTAATTTAGTTTGTCCAGTTTTCACCTCCACACCTCCCTTTCTCTCAGTCTTGTCTGTTTTCCACTTTCAACGTCTCCCACGTAGCAACAAAAAGGTCAAACTCTCTCTTAACACCTGCAGAATCTCATTCACACTCATCCGCCTTCTCTGTCTCCCCTCCTCCACCTCTCATGCTCTACATTTCAGCGTTTTACAGTAACACAGAGCAAGCCAGTGTCTACCTGACCCGCTCCAGTCCTGTATCCCTCTACCACTCCATCCAGTACAGCTCCAGAACCATCTACCTCTGCTGGCATCACCTGACCGACGCTGTCAGGTCAGTACACATCCCTGCTCACAATTCTGACTCAATTTCACACTAGAGAGAGTTTCTGCCACATTCACATCAAGAGTCACCATTCTGGGACGCAGAGAAATTCTTGAAAATATCAAACCAGTTAGATTCAATTATGATTTCTTGACATTTTCTGAACACAGAACACCTAAAACATGTGCACAAAGTGATATTTGTGTTTGCAGTTTCATTTTTCTGAATTAGTCTCAGTGACCTCAGATTTCAAGGAGTCTGAGAAACTGGAGTTCTCATGGGGTATGTACCCAGTAATAGCTGCAGTATTTTCAAATAGGACGGTGTCTTTCCTACATTGACAGCATCTTTTATAAAACTTTTACAGGTTACGCTGATGTGATCTTATAGATTTTTCTCTTTCCTCCTGTGGAAAGCTCTCCTTGCTTGCTCTTGTAAAATTTAAGCGGGTTTTGTACAAGAACATTTCTTATTTTGGGAACTCGAAATAGTGCATGGGGAGGCAAACCAGAACAATAAGTAAAAATCAAAAATCAAATAAATGGTTGCCTTAACTGCTTAGAAAATAAATCAAGGTTAAAACAACAACATGAAATCATATACAGGTGAGCAGTGATTGACTGTTAGATTGCAGTTTCTGGAATCAGAATCTGGATTTCTGTCCTTTTTTTTGTTTGAACAGCACCTCAAGATGGATTCTAGTCTCATTGTTATGTCTGAGGGATGACAGCCAGCAGCTCTCAGACAGCGTGACTGGATTCACTGTCGAGTGAAGTCAATCTGTTAATAACTCTGAAAAAATGACACCAGTAAAGATGATATCTAAACGACAGAAGCATTTCATTATTTTCTAATCCTTTCTTGCAGGATTGTGAAATAGGAGCATGTGGTGTTAAACGGACATCTCTGTATCTGACCTTACTGATTTTATCTACTTAATTATATTTTTGTGAGGTTAAGCTGAAGCAGATTTTTGAAGTAGTGAGACAATCAATAAATGGATCCCACATTTCACACAGCAAATGTGACAAGAGAAATACTATTTAACAATACATACCCAATATATATATAATGCTATCAGTTGTTATATGTGAATATTTCTGTCTTTTCCATGTCTTAGAGAGGGAAGAAACCAGTATGAAAAGGCTTTTGGAGTCAGCTCTAAAGACCTGTTTCAGGCTCTCTACAGGTAAGAATCTGTCTTTGATGTACACACACACACACACACACACACACACACACACACACACACACACACACACACACACACACACACACAAAGACACACACACACACACACACAGAGACACACACACACAGACAGATGAAACACACATTTTTGGTAATTTATAGTCTATCCCCGTCTCTCCATCTTAAGTCTGTCTGCCATTCTCCGTTCTCTTCCCAAAAACCTGACTCGTGGGATTCATTATGAGGCAAGGGATGTGTGAGGGAGCAAGAGAGAGAATACGTCTCTGAGCCATTGTCCTTGAGGTCTAGTGTGTTTATAATATCTAATGCCCACAGTTTTAACGCTTCACTGATCTGCTGGTCAGCGGTTTCCAGCAGTCACACGCTCAAAGTTTCACACTTTGTCCACTAATAGATGTTGATCGGTCTGCCTGGGACTATGAATTGCAGAACACTACCAGTCCCGAAGGAACAGAAACCGCCAAAACTGAGAAATGTCTGGCTAAAACATCCCCTCTTCTTGTCCTCATCATGACACAATTTGCAAACCATTATACTTTGAGGAAAGGGGATCTCATTTGTACCAAATGGAAGAAAAATCAGATGTTAAAATGCACATTTACATTATTATTTTAAATTAGCCCAACCCGATCACACATATATCATCTCAGTAAAAGTAGAAAGTTGTAAATGTGGAATCTGACATATTACCATATGAATTGATGTACATGTAATTAGACATCTTTGGATTTTGTTGTTGTATATTGCCAGTAATTTAGGCAGGCTCATTAATTGCATTATTTCTGTAGTTGCTGTTTTTTATTCATTTTTGTTCTCACATCCTTTTGCAAAGCTGATCTCAGAGAAAGTGAGTCATCGGAAAAAGATGCGTGCAAAATGAGAATATTCAAAATATGATCCATGCACTCATAATGTAATACACCCTTGTATGGATGAATTTGCAATTCAGCTTTAATTGATTGAAAATGCATGAAAAAATGTCAACACCTGTTCAAAATTGATATAATGTGGAGTAGCAGTTGTTTGTCCCTGCTGATTTCCCCTGTGAATGCTGCGGGTAAATGAGCAGGGAAAACAACCACTGAAGTAATTCGGTGCCTTCTTGGAGCTCTGTAGCAGGATGATTTGAAGCCGACTGGATGACTCAGACTCCTGTTTACTCATCGCCATTTAACCAGCCATGTACTGCACCTGAATAATTTACAGCTAAGTCCCGTCTACAGCTTGAATTCTTTTACACTCAAGAAAAGCAGGAGAGATTTGAAGGAACAAAAGTGGCCAGCCTGGATTGAGAGATGTTTGAGATTCTGAGCACATACAAGATTTTGCATGGTTTTAAATTCTAAAGACGAGTGTTTGCCTTATATTTCTATTTTTAAACTATTTTGCCCAAGTTGGGTAAATGTGTCATTTAAATATGTCAGATAGTTTTAACCTTCACAGCTGAATTCATTTAATTTTGAAGACATGTTTCTGTTTCTCAAACATCGAGAAGTGACGGCACAGTCAGGTGTTTGAACTGATTGCTTCAATTAGGAGGTCATCCTATGATATCATATTATCAAGCAGCATAAAATTAATTGAAAGTGCATTTAATTAAAACGAGAGCATGAAATACAGAACTGTAGGTTATTAACTGCTGAACGACATTTTAAATGTAACGCTCTTATCTGAGGTTTGATGACTTTACCTTATGGGAGAAGGAGTACATTTGAATGGTTACTTACCTCTCAGCTGTGACTGGGTTTAATGCATGTTTGAATAAGAGAAGACACAGAAGCCTTGATAAGCTTTTATTCTGGCTTTGTCAGTTTTTCCAGTGTGACTGCACAACATACGTGTTAGAATTAGTGTTTATTGTCTCAGTAAACTGCTGCTGTC
The DNA here is from genome assembly GCF_027409825.1 of Scomber japonicus. Classification (NCBI taxonomy): domain Eukaryota; kingdom Metazoa; phylum Chordata; class Actinopteri; order Scombriformes; family Scombridae; genus Scomber; species Scomber japonicus. The sequence continues at coordinate 13,552,687 of NC_070588.1, forward strand.
AGTGCTAGAGTGTTTCAGACTGTTGGTAGAACAGAAAGCATCACATTGGTCTAAGTGGATCGCTCTTTTCTTCCATTACTACTGATAAGATAGAAAAACCAAGGCACATGCAAGTGTTCAGGCAGCCGTGTGTACAGATATGACAGAAACCTGCAGGGATGTTGAGGAGTATTAGAGCAGACTGATCATAGGCCATGATGATAGACATGTATAAGGACAAGGGTAATCAGGTTAAGCATCTTACTTTCAGTATGACTGTATGTGCGTGTAAATCTACTCAATCATAGACGAAAAGGGCTGCACATGTTGTCATTGGGGCGGGCATTAGATATCCTATGTCTGAAATGATCTCAAATTAAAGCTGACAGTCTGCTGTTTGGCCTCACAGTCATTTCATCTTTTCACATCCGACGTAATCAGAGCCAGAAGCCGCAAAACACCAAACAATGAGTCACTTTCAGAGTTCTTCTGGAGGTCGCTGTGTCATCTGAAGTTTGGTCACGTATCAGATGGCTGATAACTTTGCCACAGTGAAGTTTGGATACATTAAACTCTAATGTTACGGAGTGAAGGATGCTTAGAGTCAGTGTGGCAGGGCCGAGTGCTGCGTGATGAGGTGGAGATTCCTCAGAGCAGCAACAGTCACCACAGGCTCTTCTCTTCTGCTGCACCCTGATTCTCACACGCGCACACTCACACACACATACACACACATTACATCGCCATGGGAAGAAACTTTGCACACTAGGAGAGGCGTTGTGTGTGTGTGTGTGTGTTTGCCTGTTTGTTTTTTAGGGGGTTGGAATAACAATCCCTCTACAGGCTAGTTACAGGGCATTTTCCTCGGTCTCATAGTCCGGTGCAATGTCTCTCCACCACACCAAATTGTCTGTTCACTGAAAACTTAAAAAAGTTGACCCTTTGACAAAGAAACTTTTGCCTTAATAGAATGAGACATAAATGAAACAAAGTCAATATAAGGAATAGAAAAAGAAGTCATTACCAGGGACAAAAACAGGAATGGCATAATTAAACAGTGGAGCTTAATGCTTTATGCAATACTAACACTAATATAACTGACATATTGTGGACTGTGCAGTGTTATTCAGGATGTGTGCATTTGTTTAGATATATAGAGATGTGTTTGTGTAAATGAAGTGTAAATGCCCATTTTTACCAGTACGGTAATTATCTGCTTTGGCATCTATGTTTATGATCAAACCTCCCCCACATCACTTACTATCTACAACTATCGTTGAATCACCAGTGTGTAAGATTAAGGGGAATCTACTGGGAGAAATTGAATATAATATGCACAAGTATGTTTTAAATAAAGGAAAATTCCAGTTTATTTGAACCTGACGTATTTACCATAAATGTGGCAGTTAAGACTCTCATAGACATATATATAGATGCCTCTTTGGCCGCTTAATCATAGGTGAATGTCGCCACCATATTGGACCAGGCAACGTGCCATATTTATCCTGTTAACTTTGTTGTCTGCAGCTGTTAGTGAGATTCTGGAGATTTAGATTGAGATTCGGTTGAACGCGGCCTCATATATAAAAAATGTTATCAAGGCAACCTCTGTTAGCCCCTTGATGCTTTAGTAATAAACAGGATTTTTACATAAATCACTTAAAGTATTTTTTTGTGAGTCTAATGAAAGTAAACACACACTAGCCGCCTCTAGCAGCCTTATGGCTAACGGTATAGGGAACCACATTGGGATAGATTGCATATTTGTATGTTTACATCTGAGGCTCTGGGATAACTCAGCATCTGTTCATGCTACAGTAGTAGTAACTTAGTAGATGGAATAAAGTGGTTGGTATCTGCAAGTTTCCAAATTACAAGATCCACACTGTGCAATTATCATGGACAGGCTCAACTGTGACAGGCATGGATGTTGACCAACAGATGGCTCCAGCAACAGAACTTTTACTCTATTGACTTGCAGTGCAGTTTAGTCAGAGGGACTAAGGGTTATTTTTAAACCCAAAAATGGAAAAACATTCAGGGCTGGAACCCAAGAGGCCAGCACCTTGCAAGACATTTTTGCTAAAATAGTATCTAATATTACAAAATTAGTGTTTGCTCCTTAGGGAGAATAAATCAGTGTCAGGGTTAGGGTCCTTGAAATAAATAATTTATCTCTAGGACATTACAGCAAATAGGAATAACATCAAAACAGAACTGGGAAAGCTCAAACATGAACACAGTGCCATACATCCCATTTTGACACCTGTATGAACTGAAAAACACTGAACGTAACAGAAATTTAACAGAAACAAAACTGTCGACAGCAAAAAGATTGGAAGAGGAGAGACCTCTTTGATTGGTGAAAGGGTGTTCCATCTTTGATTACCAAACTGATTAAGTCTTCCCTCTTGCCTCTGAACAAGAATTCTAGTCTCTCAGTCCAAATTCACAGAAGCCAGGGGAGCGCTGAACCCTTTGGCACAGGGATTGTGGCTGTTCATTATATCAAAGAGGCTGTCAGTCATCGAAAAGCAAATGTTTGCATTTACTGAAAGCATTTGGATCATCCATGAATCATCAGCCTAATTTCTAAAATATAAAGGATTCAGTATTTGCAGCATGGCTGGTAAACTCTGATAAGAAACAATGTTTTCATGCAGTATTACTGCAATGAATTCAGCCATTTTCTGATAGGGTTTAAATGGTGAATATCCGATCATCAGTATACACAGTTTCCACACAGCCAGGGACACCTTCGTTTTCTGGGGATCAAAATACACATGCTCGTCTGTTACCTTTGTGGGCAGCATGAAGTCCAGATGAACACTGTGCTGTATGTCCAGGTTATCTGGCCCGTGGTGCCGGTTATTGGACTGTAAGCCTGCAACACATTCTGTGCCAGCTTCAACATGTGGCAAGCGTCCATCATCACAAACACCCTTTCACAAAGCACTGGATGTGGAAAAAAGGTTTTTAAAAGCTCAAGAGTGTTTGTCTGTAGCCGGCACCTGAGTTGGTTGCACATGCTAACATTGGATCCATGCCCATCCATTGTAACACACCCCAGGCTCATGCAGTTCCTCAAACACATGCACAATTAGGACCTTCTGTGCATCTGGTGAGAGTGACTTGGTCAGATAGCAGGCAGCTGGAGCCTTTTAATGTCCTTGTAGGCCAACCACCATTAAAAAACAAGAGCACAAGTGGCAACATCTGTGTCATTCATTCCATCCATTATATTCACAAATCCAGACATTTTCTGGGTATGATGATTGTACTGGGCATTTCTTTTGATAGCCATGGCATCCAACGTGAGTCACGCATCCATATTTAGCCAGGTCAACTAGTTAGTGCTCAACATAATATTACAAGGGCCGAACACAACCAAAAACAACTGTTCAGTCTTACCTGTGAAAGGTAATTCCCCGATATGTGGTTCGGATTGTACAACAGTTTGTAATGTTAAAGCGCCAGGCTCCACTTAAGTCAGGCATCTTTTTTCCAGTTTAGTCTTCTGTCTGTCACAAACCTTCACATATATGGGAAATGCATCAGGATCAAATAAACCCAATCTTAAATATCCTCCCTCAAATTGAATAGTCACAATGCCTCTGGAAGTGTACATACTGTGTGTTTTACAGTGTATGATTAAGTCTAACTGAGTGTGTGTGTGTGTGTGTGTGTGTGTGTGTGTGTGTGTGTGTGTGTGTGTGTGTGTGTGTGTGTGTGTGTGTGTGTGTGTGTGTGTGTGTGTGTGTGTGTGTGTGTAAGTAAGTAAGTATTATAATCATGTGTACATATGGTGTTTATGTAGGTCTATAGTATTTCTAAAAATGTTGTTATTGTGATTTCATGATGGACTTGGGAGATTAGCCTTGAGCTAAAATAGATTCAAGTAAACAAATAAAGAAACGAAACAAGAATGACTCACTGTGTATTTGTCTGTGTGTGTGTGTGTGTGTGTGTGTGTGTGTGTGTGTGTGTGTGTGTGTATGTATGCAGGTCTGATGAGGAGATGGTGAAGTTTATGAAGTTAATGAACTCCATTTGGAACATCTGTGGTAGAGACGTGGTCACGGCCTTTGACCTTTCGCCTTTCAAACTCATCTGTGACCTCGGAGGTAAGTTTGTGTGGTTGTGTGTGTGTTTATCGAGCCACCATATCTCATTTTCATAAGGTTATGAGTTTAAAGTCATTAACATTTAAATGGTGGGTGTCGTGTGTTAACTGAGCGACAGCTGGCTGAGCCGCACACACATACGGATGCAGTACAATGCGTTTGTGCAAGAATTCACAACAGTCAGCGGTGACCTTTATTAGCCCTCCCACCCCTTTCCAAGACTCTCTGAGTTAATGGCTCTTAATAAATTAGTCAACCTTCAAACACACAGCACTCAAAGTCACCTCCATCTGGAATTTGCCTCGTTATCCTGTCACAGATCTCAAAGACTCAAAGCTTTATTTCACTTTTACCAACATTATCTTATCCTGTATCCTATTGTGTCTGTGAGAAAAAAATAATGAAACTTTTTACAGGAGTGTCAATGATGCTACAGTGAAGAAATACATCAGTTTACAGACACATGGCATCAGTAGTCTTAATAAATATTAAATATCAGCAAATCAGTGTTATTGACAGCTGATATCATTAATTAATTATTCAGAAAATATATATTTTTGAGTAAATTATGAATCCAGCAGTTACCCTGCTGCTGAGTGAGTGTGGTGTCCTGTGATGGTCTTAATGCAAATTCACACTCATCCAGCCTTACAAAGACAATAATTTGAAGGAAAAACACTCGAGAGCTGAGTGTCCGTCTACATTGAAAACACAAAATATGTACACTTTAAGTCAAAAGTGGCAGAGTAGAATTTGAATTCCCACTCAAAGGGAAGTATTCAGCCATGTCTGTCAATACAGTAAACTGTATTTAGCCATTTTAGCGTTAAACATTTTTATGGAAGAAGATGAAGAATTGTATCTGCTTTTCTTTTGTTCTGGCAAAGCGAAAGTATTTTTGAGTACAGTATAGCAGCAATTACATGGCAAGCAGGAATAAAAATAATCCTGCTTGGTTTGCTGTGTTTTTTGCGTACCCTGACTCCATGTTACCACCCTGTCAGTTCAACACTAGAGGACTGGATGAACTTAACAGCTTCTGTCATCTCTTTTGCATACATGAAAGTAAAAAGTAAGCTTCCTTATCCATCTAATCTGCCTTGTCAGGTCAGATGTATAAAGATGATTTGACAAAATGATTTGTAAGTGCCTTTTGAAGAGCATATCCCTTGCACAATGCTTCACAGAGAGCAAAGGTCCCAATGATAAAAATGTAAGGAGAGAGAGAGAAAAAAAACAGAATCAACAAACACAACATGAACTCCACAGTGTGAGGCTGGAGCTTCCAAAGAAAAGCAGAACTACAAGGCAAGATCAGATCAGAGAGAAAAAAAGGAAAGAAAGTATCTTCTGATGTCACAAGATGTTTTCATCTCCTGCTGAAAACTTAACGGTATGAATGATAATAGTCAGAAAGCTTTTGTCAAAGAGATTATGTCAGTTTTTTTAATTTTATTTTTTGTTGATCACTGTTTAGAATAATAGAGCAACTCCCCAGAAATCAGTATTGTATACAATGTATATCCACTTACATACTCCTCAGTTAGTCAGAAATAGCAGATGATAGAAATGGCAGGAATGAAAAAAAGAGAGAATAATGCCGTGTCTAAAGAATAAATGTATAGTATGTGTGTAAGTATGTGGCTCTGTCCACACACATGACTGTGCTCAGTGTAAAATAAGCCAACACACTGTTCATTGAAATCCAGCATTATTGTGTTAAATCAAGTTGGAAGTTGAGATCAGAAACTCTCTCCTACACTGACTGTCATTTATTTTAATACTGAAATGGATAAAAAGCTAAATGATTCAGAGTATTGTGACAGTAAGAAGTGCTCAACATTTATCAAGAAAAAGAAAGACACATTTAGTGAGTCTCCATAATCATTTTTAAGCTTCAACATCTAGTTTGTGCTCAATGACGCAAAGAAAACAGTCGACACCAGCTGTGACACCTCAGCTGACCACAGAGGGGAGCTGTGAAGCCACTAAAGGAACATTATACACATGCGGACACATACACACATCCAGGACAGCCTTCCTCTCCTCTGTCACTTTCGCAGCATGGGGTTGTGTGTTCATGTTTATTTATGAAGGTACATCTCCGAAACGTGTCTCTCACACAGCATCTGTTGTGTCTGTGCACACCTGCTGCTCAGGTCCTCCTCTGTCTGTCTAACTTTCTGCCAACGAGCTGACTTTAGACCAAATCAGGTATCAGTCAGTCCGTGTCCACATTTAGAGTCTATATAATTTATAGGTTGGAGGGGGTTTGTTCTTTACTGCTAGTCTGAGGGCAGCCTTTCAGTTAGATTTATTTTAATGTGACATTTAACACATATTTCAATGTTAAGTTTAACATCTTAACTTATTTCTACTCAATTAAAATTAATGGCTTTGAGGCATGATATTGTTTTTTTTTATGTTAACAGCCATCTGGTTCATGATGCAACGTTTAACAAATGCAGTTACAGTTACAAAGTACAATTTTCCCTCTGAAATGTAAAATAAAAGCATGGATGGATTGTTGAGTACTGGGCACAGACCCAGGGGCCCAATGTGTCAGAGGTCCTCTGGGCCCCCGAGCCTGTGTCTCTGTTTAAAGTGACTGATGAGATTCAACTTTTCTTGTTGGAAAGTCACTGAGCTCAGTTAAAAATAGGCACATCCTGATCTCATTTTTGGTCCTGATCCTGATCAGTCTTTTACTCTTTAGTGTGCCATCTGAATCCCATTCAACAACATTTGTTTTTCTTTATTTTGTCTTTCATATTATTGCCACACAGCCGAAACAGGAACATTTCAGAAAAATACAGCAACAATGGTAAAGCTATTTAAATCAGGAGAATAGTTTTGCTTCAAGAAAACTGAACCTGCATCTCAGGCTTTCTTTGATGTTTTTTTAAACAATATTGTGCACATTTTGCTGTGGTATTAATCATAAAATATGTGTGGAGGTGAGTCATTGTGGGTCTGCTGTGGCAGGAGGCTTTGTACAGGTCAGACCGTCTTTAAATATTGAAGTTCAGATGCAATTACTGAACCAACAGCAGCACCTCAGAACTCTGCTTCACCTGCAAAATGTGGCTGAAAGAGACAAAAAACAACTACAAACAGCATCATGGCTATCGCTGTCTCTTTCTGTCTGGGAATCTTGCTCCTGCAGTATGTGCAGGGAGCATTCTACATGTCTGTGCTCATGGGCCCATTATCACATAATCTGTCCATAAGTAAATGTGTTGTCTCCCAGAAGAAAATCAATTTACATTCAAGCCACAGTAGATGAAAAGCCCTCGAAAATAAATGCCTCGACAGTCAGTTACACCTGAAACAAGTGCCACAAGGCTTGCATTTGCATGAAGTAAAATATAAGTGACACACAGATTGCTTTTTTTCCTCGAGCAGATGCAGTAACTACTTGAATAAATGTAATTAATTATCCTGCAGTACTAATCAATCATCAAAACATGACTCTTCTTGCCAACAAGTGGTTTGTTGTCATTTTTGTGTTGCTCCTGATGTGAAGCATGATGTCACCCACCGATCATAACTGAAAATATTCAGTTTTTCTCCTTTCTTGAGCATTAATGATTCAAAGCACAGCAACACCAAATGTAACATGACTGGATTTTATTTCTTGCCATTGAAGTGGCTTAATGTTGCACTTACTAAAGCTGGGGGACCTGAAAGAGATTAATTAAAAAAAGAGGTCCAAATCAAAACAGTAGAGGCCACAATATCCTGACTTTTGTTCCTTACTTCAGTTTTTTCAGCCAAGCTTCAAAAAGTGTTTTCATTAGATCTTCCTAACTGCCAAGTCTTTCTCCCAGTTTGTAACACAGGGCTTCTATTTAAAGGGGACTTATTATTTGGTTTTCTGTTATATACTGTTATAATTTATATATTGTACAACATATATGTTAAACATGGAACATCGAAGGTCCAAAACTTGAGGTGAGCGTATGTAGAAATGCTCCCAGCAAGTCAAAAGTTTAAGCTTCAACCTGCTTCGAACGCTTTGTTTGTGACATTTTTTTCTACCTTGCCGACGAGCTGACGTCAGCTCATTGGACATACCCATAAACGGTGATCTGTTCCGTATCATTTGTTGCTACGATTTTTCCATTCTGTTGTTTGCATTGTCCATCATAGTTCAGATTGAATTTCAGCTCAAACATGAACAGATGTATTTCAGAAGCTAACAAATCTGAGTAGAAAGGTGGAAGTGCATTCAGTGGAAGTGGGGTGCAGAGATTTCATTGCCAGTTCCACCATAAGGCTCCTGAGGGATGTAGCCCTGGCCAAAACAGCGAAAGGAGCAGTCATTGGCTGTGGCTGCAGAGGAAAGATCCTGTCTGGGCTCCCAAGTGACCACAGAGAAGTCAACCATGAGACACACACCCAGGACTGATCATCCTGCTGTGGGCCTACCATGACAGACGGTGTCTTGTGATGACAGGCCAACACACCCAATTACATCAAGGTACACAACTCATGATGTGTCGCAATGGTGGCTCCATTTGGTGGTCATATCCAAGAATGACTCCACGCTAGCAAGTAAAGTGCTGAATCTTCAGGGATTGTAACACCACGTCCTATTGAATGAATCAGTAAAGAACAAGAGAAGCTTTGAGAAGCTAACCAATTTGAACAGAGTAGGTTCATCAGGTGGGGGACTGTAAAGGGACAGGATCTAAAACTGAAGGGTCAGTACTGGATAAATACAATTTCTGAACTGCAAATCATGCAAAGATATTCCAGTGGAGCCCCAGAAAAAAAATGTAGACCTGGAAATGTGAATAATATATCCCCCTTAAAAAAAAGGAGGCTCATCCAACCCCATTGACATCATTAGTGGTTATTTCCTCAGACTTTAAAAAATCTCTCTCAGAGCCAAAGAAGACGCCATACAACTGCTTTCCCAGACTGAATAGTACTCTCCTTTGTGAGTAAACTGATCTTGATGTGTAAAATCCCACATAAATTCCCCTCCAGTGATTCCTTCACACAGCTGAGTAGGTTGGATGCAGATAGTCAAAAGAATCCATTTGCTGACTCAATAGATTTACTGTCTAGTGAGATCCAGCCAAAAGATACGCAAGTTAAATTGCTGCCTTTTATAAAACATTCAAAAATACTTATACTTATATATATTTTGTAGCAGTGTTGGCACATTTGAGTTGAAAATATCTTACATACATGCACAAAAACAACAAATGCATATCAGAGAAACATACAATGCAAACACAAAAAGAGAAAGAAAAACATAACAATGGTGCAAGAAAAATATCATACTGCAACAATCACAAACTTCCTCCTCTCAAAGGATTTCATTAACAAACTGAGGCAGCCAGGCTAGCTGGGGGTCTTGTATACAGTGTTGTGTTTGGTTTTTGCCTCTCCTTGCTGCTCTTTGATTTTCATCCTCTGCTGACCCCAGTTTGATGTGGGAGCCAAAGGGTATCTGTCTCTCTCTCTCCCTCTCTCTCTGTCTGTGTGTGAAGAATAAAGACTGATACAGTAGCAACAGTTCATGTTAGGAGGAAGGGACTACAGGGCTTGACAATTTGCCCCACAACAGCCCACGTCTGGCTGGTGTTGCAGGTTTATCAAAGTGAGATCCTTTTATCCTGTATTCCACCTCACTGCCTTTCTATCACTTTATCCCATTCATGCATTCCTCATCCATCTCTCTCTTGCTCCGAGTCTATCTCTTTTTCTGTCTCAATCTCTCTGTTTTAAATTCAGTTTGCTTCATGAAGTATGGGCACTGATAATAATGCTGCCAAAGCATCAAGTTGAAAGATTCATATTTTCACATTAAATCCCTGTTGCATCCTCATATGTATGTGTCAGTGTGTGCGTGTGCGTGTGCGTGTGCGTGTGTGCGTGTGTGTGTGTGCGTGTGCGTGTGTGTGTGTGTGTGTGTGAGTTTTCAAGCTCATTTCGTTGCCTGGTTTTCAAATCATCAGGTCTGATCTCTGCCCTACAACAAGCTGTTAGCAGTTCTTTTTATGAGGGCAATAAATATTAACTAAGAAGCACAATAATTTTCAAATGCATTGAAGCGTAGATCTTAATATTCAAATGCATTAAAGCGTAGATCTTAATATTCAAATGCATGTTAAATCAGTTATATTCAGATAATAATCAAATCAAACTCTGTGTGTGTGTGTGTGTGTGTGTGTGTGTGTGTGTGTGTGTGTGTGTGTGTGTTGATTTTCCTAAGATTACATTCTCTTGGAAGATTCCTAGACAGCAGGCTCTTCTCTCTGTTTCTATATGAAGTATCTGTGTCTCTGTCACTCTAAATTCAGTCCAATTCAGTCTGCTTTATTGGTATGAATGTCAGATGAGCCACATTCCCAAAGCTGCTATATGCAACTGAATAGAAATCATGCAGATAAATAATGAGTACATACTTGAAAGCATCTCTGTGTGTGTAGTGTGTATGTGAGTGATGCACTACCTTTTTAATGAAGGTTGTGTGTATCCATTGTGCCGTAACTAAAAGTAATTGTGTGTGTATGTGCCTATCTGTCTCTCCAGGTTGCAGTGGAGCATTAGCCAAGCAGTGCACGTCAGCCTACCCAGAATGCACTGTGATGATCTTTGACCTCCCCAAGGTGGTGCGTACATCGAGGGAACACTTTGTCACCAAGGCCGACCAGAGGATAAGCTTCAGCGAAGGTAACGTCATTACTGCTGTGTGAAATCACTTGACATTTCTAATCATACAAAGCCAATTCAACACACATTCACACACTCACACACACATACACACACACACCACACGGAGACACTCACACGCTCACACACAAAAATAACTGTAGTCTTCCCCCAATGAGCTGAGTAGAGTATTGTAGTTTTGTCAAAAACATACACAGAAAAACTGAAGTGATTCATGTCCAACATGTTGCAGATTTTCCATGACTGCATTTACATTTGGTGTAAACATGTACATGCACATGCACATCTGAGTCTTCACATTTACACCTAGTATTAAGGAGCTCTCTCGTTATCTCAATTCTGCCCACATTGTGATCGGATCTCAATATGCAAATAAGCAGAGTTGGTGGGCTTGTTGACAAAACTGGCACATACCAGGTCAAGGGAAGAAAAGCTGGTGCGTGGGCTCTACTTTTTTTTTTTTTTGTATAGTTGCAGAAGGGGTTGTCCCTTCCTCCACAGTCTGTGCCCAGTTTCTATGTCCACCTTACAAACTCACAGAGTTTGGTATGCACTCCTGCTATGTCCATGAGGGCAGAGGAAGGGAAAGTGTAGTTTCCAGAATGGGCCTCATGCAAGAACAACATACAGTATATCAACAGATTTGTTCTTTAAGATCCCCCCAGATATGTGTAAAGACGTATATAAAACACCCTTCTTTGAATAATAATTTTTTTCTTACAGTTTTTCCACACACAAAAAAAATCTTGTTAAAATACCTAAACTTACATCGATTTCTTCTCCCTCAGAGAAAAAGCCAGAATCTATGAATATGCAAACATTATTAGTTTCAGATGTTTAACAGGTGTTTAACTGGCCCATTCCCAGTGTGAATTACCTTTAAAAAGGTATGTATGAGTGATTTCCAGACCTATGAGGTACATACCTATCGCATGACTCATGGACAGCTTTTTTTTTACAAGAGGAGAAACGCTTGTTTTACTTAGAAATATAATGTCTTGAAGCTCATCTGTGTGAAATACTTGTTTTTACAGTTTGGTAACATTTTGTCTTATACAGGGGACGTTGATTATGCTAATTAATGTGTAGCTATTGGTGAACAGGTGGCATTCATCAGGCTGAAATGAACAATTTATGACAAGCTTGTGCAGTAAAGAAAGTCTGTTGAATCCAACTTGTAACAACCATACAAACAAACCTCATAGAAAAAGCAAGTTAGTATTAGGATAAGAATACTAAGATCTCCTTACATGAGGCACAGTGTGAGCCAGACTGTGGCTGATGTTGTTTTTTGCATTAACATGTATTGGTTTTTACAAAACGATAAACATGTAAGCAGCACAACCAGCTTGGTCTCGTTTCAACCGTCACAAGTGTGTTATGCAATTATTGGTTAAAGTAGCCTTGAGCGTTAGCCTCAAGCAGCCTCTTGAGCCATAAAAGAGGCTTTATACAATTCTTTTCACATATGCAGTAACAGTTTTACAGGTCCCCCAGACCTGTTAAATAAGTAGAGTCCCCCTTGGTGTAAATGGGGTCCATATGTCTTACCGTTCACAATATTCCATCACAGTTTCAAATGTTAATAGAGCATCAAGAAAGGAACCTAGTCTATAAAAGTGATCTTAAAAGTTATGTCTCTATAAAAGTTATGTCTTAATATCTTTCCTAATATATTAATTTGTTTGCATTCATGACAATGACTTCAAAGAAAAATGCATTTGTTTCAGAGAGCATTGAAGTGTAGATGTTAGGTCCGGTGACATTTGAATTTCAACATTAGCAGTGAAGGATAATTTGACAGACCACGTTTTGACATGATTACAGTCTGTCCTCCTCTATGAATCTACACATAGGTCTAACAAAACATTTTCCATGGAACGGAAAGTAAAAAACACTATTTCTTTTTCCTTCTAAAAGCATAAAGAAATTGGAGATAACACCATTTGAAGATATTTTCTCCCATTTATAATAATAAAGCAAAAATGGTTCAGTTACAGTTTTCGAAGTCACATTTCATCCTTACACTGTTATGTAAACTGACTCACACCGTGGCAGTGGTTGTCCAACTGAGTGCACTATAGGTTTAACTGCCATTCACGTCCATGTCCACTACTCATGAACTGAATGGAGAGTGTTTCCAGTGAATATATCATCAAAAGCAGAATAAAACACTGCTGATGTTGATACCCATGTGCATATTGGACTGAAAATATTGTGTACAAAACTGTCAATTTTCAATTCCAGCTTCCTTTGTTGCGTCAGCTCACCAACACAACAGCAAATGTGGAGACTGACTGCAATCTTGAAACCCAGCAGTAAAATCAATTCTTGCCTTGTTATCATCATTTGCCATGATGGTGTTGAAAACAGCGTGAGATGAAACACATAAAACACAAAAACTAAAATGTACAAGTTTTGCCTCCTTTTTTTTAAGACTGAATACCTCTGTGTACTTTTTATTTAATTTGATCTTTTCTGTTTACACTTATAATGAACAGGATTAGTACCAGACAAGTCTTGGCTGAGACCAAATAAAACAAGAAAAACCTTCAAAATGAAGATCCTCAAAATATTTCATTCCTTGTCAATACTAGATCACAACTGAAGAGAGCAGATGCAAATATACTATTAGCTGTTAGGTCACATGTATTTGACATAATTTGATTACAAAAGACATCACTCGTGTGGAGTAATTATGTTGGAGTATGTAAAGCACTAATAGAATCACTGTCATATTACTGGAGGTCTTGTTCGTGGAGTTATAATTACATGAAGTAATTAAATATAGCAGTGTCTCAGGAATACAATGCATTTGAATTATGAATGTGTGTGTGTGTGTGTGTGTGTTTAGGGGACTTTTTCAAAGACCCCCTGCCAGAGGCTGACCTCTATATCCTCGCCAGAATCCTCCACGACTGGACAGACGATCGCTGTGTGGAGCTACTCAGCAAAGCCTACAAAGCTTGCAAACCAGGTCTGTGTGTGTGTGCGTGCATGTATGTGTGTTTGTATTTGTGTGTGTGTGTGTGTGTGTGTGTGGGGGGGGGGGGGGGGAGGATGAGTTTTTTTCTATGCCTTGAAATGAGACGGCAGATTGTATCCCACAATGCAGCTGATCCAAGAAAAATCTGTCCTTCTGACTTTGATCACTGCCACACACACACACACACACACACACACACACACACACACAAAAAAAAGCAGCAGACACTCTCAGGAGACAGAAAACCCTCTCATGTGTTTTTGTAGGGAGGAAGAAAAAAAAAAACAAAGAAGCCTAGTTTTGCCAGACAGTGAATACAACCTGTTGTAGTATCTCATTTTTCAGCAAAGTCACAGAATAGACCTTGTTAAAGGTCGTAACAAGAGCAGCACAGATGGACCTAATAACATTGATGATTGCTCCGTTCCAGCAGTTATTGCAGCAATAAACAATATTAGTTACACCTGTGTTTGATAATTAAAGATGTCTGCAGTGAGAGCTATAAGAAGCTTGAGCAGGGGACGTATCATGCACTTTGTGATTTTTTGTGATTTTGTTACTGTTATGATCTATGATTAATGTCTGTATTAAACATGGTCAAAGGTCCAAACCCTGAGGTGAACAGACGTAAAAATGCTTTGCTGAAATTGAAAAGAACAATAGTTTTCAATGTTACCTCAATTTCCAGCTAGAGATGTCCTCAGATTGTTTGTGCATGCCCACAAATGGCCATCCGGTCCATAGCCTTTTTTTTTTTTTTGCTAACCTTGTTCTATGAGTTGTTTGCAATATCCACTCACATATTTCAAACTGTATTCATACTTTATATTGTATAGATGCATTTTTATTTAAAGTAAAGAACAAAAAAAAGAAGTGATCCATCTATCTGTGGGACAAACATGATCCAACTTTACACAAAACAGATTAAACAAATTGTCTTGTTTAGTTGATTTTAAAGATTTATTTTGGGGCTTTTTTATGCCTTTAATCAGACAGTCTGGCCAACAGGAAACAGGGAGAGAGAGAGGGCAATGACCTGCAGCATTGGTCCCTGGCCAGATTCAAACCAGGGACACTACAATTATATGGCGTGATCTCTAACCACTTGACCACCAGGGCGCTCCAATTGATTGTCATTTTAAACTATTGTTTTGATATACAGTCTATTCAGCATTTAATTAAGTAGTTGACTATGGCACAGCAAATGCAATTGAAGCTATCCCTAGGAAGGGTGTCTCAGGACACACATCCAATCAATCAGAGAAGGATAGAAAGAAATAAAGACTGTCAGAGAAAGAGAGAAACAGAGCAAACATAACTGACTTCTTGGTCCTGTAGGAGGCGCTGTGTTGCTGGTGGAGGCGTTGCTCCATGAAGACGGCTCTGGCCCACTAACGGTGCAGCTATACTCCCTGAACATGCTGGTGCAGACGGAGGGCCGGGAGAGAACCGCAGCCCAGTATGCTGCTCTGCTGGCTGCTGCTGGCTTCACTGACATCCAGCACCGCCACACAGGCAAGATTTATGACGCCGTCCTGGGACGCAAAGAGACATGAGAAAATTAAAGATATTCGCGTATCAGGTATCTGTCATTTTTTAAGAGGATATTCTCAGAATATGTCTTAAATCTGGGAATTTCTAGAGAATTTCACCTTTTGGATCACCTTGCAAGTGCTAAAAAGAACGCTTAACTAATTAGCATCTGGCTTTAGAAAAAATTGCTTAATATGCGTCTTCAGTATCTGAAAATTATTTTGGATGCACACTATGCTGCTCTATCTGAGTCATGACTTGCACATATGCAATTGTACATTTACGATGCCCTAGCCCTAGTTTCTCCTAAACACTTTGAAAGACAGTATTCATTTGGCTGCAGTCTGCAACCTAACCTATAGATGCCACTAAATCCTACACACTGCACCTTTAATAGAAAATACTACATGTTGCTGACAGTAAAATACTAAAACTGACATTTTTTTAATAACCAAGCCTGCCTAATTCTACACAATCAAATAAAAGACTGAACCCACTCCAACCTGACTCTGCTTTACATGATTATCCATATATCATGAAGGTCAAACTCTTTTAGGTGCTATGCAGTGTGATCTTCCACTGTCATTGGTAAGAAGATGAACTTCCTGCATATCTTTTCTCATCACTCAATCCTAAGCCCTGTGTCTGATCCTCTTGCCTCATACGGCTCTTAACAGCCTAGTAAAGCTGTCTTTGTGCCGTGTTCTCTATAATGATGGACATGACTCAATAAATTCTTTTCACACTGACTTGGCCCATCTCTTTTTTTATCCCCATTCTCTCTTTGAGCACAGAGTGACTTCAGGAGTCAGATATCAGCCTTTTATTGAGATGATGTGATACAGTTTGTTGTTTGTGAGACTGTGTGGTTAGATTTCACACAGGTAAATACAGTGAATATAGTTTAGCATCTATTGTCGTTGTAGTAACAGACCCCAGGTGTGAGGCCTGCGGCCAGATTACATTTGTCTTGTAAAGAGACGGGAAGTAATGGCGCGGGCAACAGACAGTGTTTTGTTGTCCTGCTTCTGCCAGTATTTATTTACTCTGATGTATTCATTTTAACCAAAACTTTATCTGTTCTCTTTACTTCACATTTCTCTTCTTAAAGCCATTACGAGATCTTAAAATAATGCAACAAAAATCTGTTTCCCACATAGATATGTAAATATAAACAGTTTCTGTTTGTTCTGTAATTCTCCATATATGAATGAAAAGAAAAGTATAAATATTCCACAATTTCTCAAGAAATATCAACTCTAATAAGCTACCAGGTATGCTAGCTGACTAGAAACTGTGCTTAGAATAACACTAATGACATATCAGAAATAATGGGAAACCCATAGTGGAAAAGCAGCACAGCAGCAAAGTGTACGCTTTACCCCCCTGGACCGAAAATAAACACTGGATATGCACATACAGCAGAATTTCAGAGCACTACCCCATTGGAAAAATGATCTCAGACGGTATGTTAACACAAATGTGTAGCGTATACTATAAGTGAACATGAATTGTTTCTAAACACACATCTAAAGCTGAAGCTCTTTACATCACTATAAAACATTCAAAACAAACAACCTCTTGCGAAAAAAGGCATTTCAATGGAGGCAAAATAGCAAGTATTTCCATCTCTCATTTCCGCCACTCTGAGGATGAGGAGAAGAGCTTGCTGTAGGCCACAACGAGCTGTCTCATGCAAAAAACTTTGCATCATTTACATAATAAATATCACATAGCAGTAATTGCCATTTATTTAGGCATGGAGATAAATATCAGTTGTCAGCATCTTAAGCTGAAAAAAAGATTGTAATCAGCCTTCATAAACCAATATTGGCTGAACTCTACTCTGCATTCAGATGACTCAAACATCACCATTCACTTCTCTCTTTCCACCACTTGTTCTCACTGCCCTCTCATATCCCCTCTCTCTCTTGTGAATTAATCGGACTTCAAAGAGCAACAAATTAGAAATCCTTGTGGACAGTTTCACAAAGAGGCAGCCTAATAAGGGGAAATGGAGTGCTGAGGCTGAAGACAGCTTGACCTGTGCGGAGACAGAGATAGCACTGAGTGACATGGTACAGTGTTGCCAATATCACGGTAGTTAACTGGTGTTATTGAGCACCTTTGAGAAATATATCTTTTCCTGTGGATAAAACACTATTGCAGTTGAAGCAAGAAACGTGCAAGAAAAATAAGCCGTCACAACTCTTAGCGCTCCTTTTAAATATGAGGTTGAGTCTGAATTAATCCAAATCTGCAGTCATCCCTATAACCTGATTTAACTTTCCCATAATTACAAATCCTCCCCTCACTCTCAAACCAGATTAGATAAGAATAAGCTTTTTAAGTTTTTCTGTGGCTTTGAAAAAAAAGGGACAAAAGTTAACTTTCTCTGGATGAAAGCACCTTATATTTTATAGGAAAAAGAACATATACAAAGAACATATAATAACATATACGCTGCCTAATTGTTCTGTTGATTTATTAAATGAAGTCAGGACATTGTATAAATATAGCAGGTAGTAACATTTAAAGCTATACAGTGGGACTACTTTTCAGTCAGCATGAGAAACAACTATTTGGTGGAAGTCTACATTTTTACAAACTTCTCTGTTTTTTCCCCTGCTGTACAAAAATCTGTAATTTTGTAAGGGTATCTTTTCAAGTACTTCCCCTCGCTTTTCGTCAGTGATTTAGACTCTGGTCAATGTTTTCCACTTCAGCAGAGAACGGTGCATACATACTTTTTACTTCCATTTACTGCTCCATCTCGTGAAGCTATTATTGTGCCGACCTCGGGTTCAACCAGAGTGTGTTTTAGGGAGGGTTCTACAAAGTTAGAGCAATAAAAATAGGGAACTGTGATGGAGAAAAGGAATGATCAGAGGACTACGACCAGAAACACACAATCTCAAAATAAGACAAAGGGTGTCCCTGCTGCCTAGTGTTTTATGATGTACATCATGCAACCTGTGGTGCATTTAATCCCTCTGTGACTCCACATGATTCCTGTTTGTCTATTGAACTCAAACAGGGTCATAAGAGACAAATGAATTATTATAATGATACAAAAATGATGTTTGTGATTGGATTCCGTCATATTTATTTATTCATTTTGAAGCACATTTCCTTCCAGGAGATGAAAAGTTACGAATAATAAAAACAGGAACTCTCATGAGTATTTCTAAATTATAACACATTAAGTATAATTTACGACTTACAACCGTGTGTTTATATCAGTGTGTATTCTGTGCTGTGTGAGTGCAATATAGGAAATCACATCTGTTTACATGTGTGTTTTATATTCATTGTGTGTGTGTTTGTGTGTGTAAATGCGCGTGTGTGTGTGTTTGTGTGTGTGTGTTGTGGGGATACTCTAAATCTGCTCCACAAGTCACACAGCCTTGCACCCTCAAGCTCCAGGATGCCACTTTAAGATAACAACTTCAGGGCATTTCAGTGATCACGCTCAGTTTAAGCCCAGAGACTGTGTGTGTTTTTGTGTGTGTGTGTGTGTGTGTGTGTGTGTATGTGTGTGTGTGGTGCTTATCAAACCTCCTGGCTCTTTTAGAGATGTAGTTGTTTTCATTCCAAAGTTTTGACACGAAACTGAATTTTAAGATCTGCTTTTCTTTTTGGAGTTTCTTTTCTCAGCATTTTCAAACAGGAATCTCCTGGAAAATGTCATTGTGATCAGAGAAGTAAAGCTCAATTCCACATATTTTTTTATATGTATGTTTTGCTTAATTGAATAAAACATTTTTTCTTCAAATCTTTTATAGTTTGTTATAACACAGTGATGGACAAAATGTAATTTCTACATCACATAAATGTTTCAGGATTCCACCTGTGTTGCTATAGTAACCTGATGTGGCACAGTTTTTTAGTAAAAAAAAGAAGCAAACTGCTTCCAAAAATGACACCCACAGTTTACCTTATGTGACACAACCTGTTTAGTTTTTATTTATGAAGTTTCATAACAAAGTTCAGGAACAGAGAACACGCCTCATACCTTCTCAATTTCCGCACAAGCAGTATTTAAGTCACACCTCTATCCCCCTTCGTCTCATTTCGAATACGATCTGTGACAAAATACATCGCCTACCTTGATTACCATGGACCCAGAGATCTATCTGAACGCCTCAGACTGGGAGAGTCTGCTGGTCGGTGAACAAGTCGTAACTTGTTCACCGACCAGCAGACTCTCCCAGTCCGGATCCCATCACCTGAAGTCCTGTCACATCGGCAACCTCAGCGGCACTCAGCTATCCAAGATCCCAGGGGCTCACGTCCCCCTTCCACAGACACCGATACTCCAGGGGAAGATCTCACCGATGGGGCTCAAGGGACGCCGCACATCCACGTCGCTCCTCTCCATCCCGCTTGAGATCCCGGAGCCTGGGCTACCAGAGAAGTCACCGCGGCCAGCCACCACTCTGCTGCCAGCTACCCGACCGTCTTCCGGCTCCAAGCGCTTCATCCTGGACACACGGTTTCCATCCCAGTTTACAGGTAATGCCCGACTCTTCCCATAACTGCCATAATCTCCAGTCAGCCACATCAGACCCGGACTCGGTCGACTCGCTCCTGACCAGCGAAGTAAAAAATAGGTTCATGATCGGCCCATTCTCCAGTCCACCTTTCCCCTTATCAATCCCATAGGCATAGCCACAAGAAAATATTCCGTAAAAAGAGACTTATCATCGACCTCTCTTCCCCCCACGGCTCCACCATCCTGAGCATCAACAGCCTCATCCCCAGCCCAGACTTTTCTATGCAGTACGCCACAATTGACCATGCTTTTTCTCTGATCCGTCTCGCAGGTCAAGGTGCTTGGCTGTCCAAAGCAGACATCACTAGTGCTTTCAAAGTCATCCCCATTCACCCTGACTATTGGCATCTCTTTGGCGTTTCCTGGAAGGGTGCTTATTACTTTTCCGTTCGCCTGACTTTCGGGTGTAAAAGCAGCCCAAAAGTCTTTGACTCCCTGTCCGAGGCTCTGTGCTGGATCCTGATTAACAACTGTAAACTCATTCACTTCTCGATGACTTCCTCACCGTCACACCTCCGTCCTCACCCCCCGCCCACGGCCTCACTACTCTGACTTCAGCATTTCGCAACCTCAGGGTCCCACTCTCTCAAGAAAAAACACAGGGTCCAAGCACTTCACTGGAATTTCTTGGCATAAACCTAGGCACAGTCTTACTTCAAGCATGCCTGCCCACAGACAAACTCAATAGGATTTCACTCCTCATCTCCAACTTCCTCCTGGCCCCCCCCCCCCCCAGTGCACAAAAAGGCAGCTGCTTTCCCTGCTGGGTCACCTTAACTACGCCATCCGTATCATTCCCCAAGGCCGGGCCTTCCTGTCACATCTCCTTTCCATATCTGCTGCCATCCCATCCCTCCACGACCATATCACCTTGGACGAAGGTTGTACAATGGAACTATATCTGTGGCATCAATTCCTGTCCACTTGGAACGGAATTTCTTTCTTTTATAACGACTACGTCTCCAGG
The DNA here is from genome assembly GCF_027409825.1 of Scomber japonicus. NCBI lineage: Eukaryota > Metazoa > Chordata > Actinopteri > Scombriformes > Scombridae > Scomber > Scomber japonicus. The sequence continues at coordinate 13,573,521 of NC_070588.1, forward strand.
TCCGGAGACATAGAATTGTACACGGATGCAGGCCCATCCATCGGCTTTGGCGGCTATTTCAGCGGCAGATGGTCTGATGGTTGGCCTCCCCAGATGGTTGGCCTCCCGAGTTCTCTTCTCTGACCCCATCATCCGCTATCTACGAAATGTACCCGATCATAATTGCAGCTATCCTTTGGGGGCATGAGTGGGCGAAAATGAACATAGCCATATACAGAAGCCGTTCACGTAGCCAAGACATCATGCCCTTCATACGCAAACCCACTCTCGTCTCAGCTCAATACCAGTTCACTATTCAAGCACATCACATACCTGGCTACAAAAACACAGTCGCTGACTCACTCTCTCGTTTTTCCTTCCAGAAATTCAGACGATTAGCACCAGACTCAGGTCCCACTGTTTTCAGCCACCATCTTCCCATAAACCCTCGACTGGAACATTTAATACTTACATCCCAAGACGCCACCCTCAACAGCCTTTCACCCTGTCATCCTACATAATAAATACTTAAACTCATATCTTAGATGGCGTGGTCTTTGTTGGTGAACAGTCAAAATGTGTTACACCCAGGTATTTTTTTTAACTCCTCATTAGAATAGGAGATTAACTATTCAAAAAACATGACATGTTACACAGCATGTCACTAGGAAAACTGATATTTGTGTTGTTGTGGTACAGCATCTGTATGTTATGAAAAGCTTGAGACAAAAGAGGTTGTAATGGAAACGTTTCCTCAACAGAGAGATGAGGAGGAAAGATGGGGATGAGCAGCAAGGGAGATATCTGTGTCTTTTCATCAGACCCAGGGTGAGGGGAACAAAACACACACACACACACAATCACACACACACAAACACGCATACACATATACACACACACACACACACACACCCATCACATCTCACAACTCAATAAAAGTGTCTCTTGGCTGTAAGTCGTGCTTTGTCACTTCCAAACACTTCCATAATTCATGGGCCGGTGACAGCAGTATTGAACTGAGGACAAAGATGTCTGCCCTGTAGGCTCTACACACACACACACACACACACACACACACACACACACACACACACACACACACACAGACACACAAACACACACACAGACACACACACATACAAAAGGCGGTTGTATATTTTCATGAGCTACAAATACAGAGAAACAATAATGTATGTTAGTGGAGAACTTTTGAGAAGTGATAAAGCTCTGCTAGGTGGTTTGTGGGTCTGGGTGTGTGTGTGCGCGCTCCCATATGTGTGTGTGTGCATGTTACACTTCTCCACTTGATAATGACTTTTTGCCCTTCCTCCTATCTGTCACTTACTATTGACTCTGTTTTTTGTATCTTTGCCCTGCCCCTTAGCATGACTAAATACAGACTGTCTCACAAATATGCACACACACACACACACACACACACACACACACACACACACACACACACACACGCACATGCAGATTTACGTCCCCACAACATAAGGAATACCTGGACACACACAAACACAACAGGAGGCTGTCTAGCAGACATATTTTAGCCACAAGGTTGTCACTTCTGCTCCTGGCAACATGTCACCACCCACATGCCCCCTCCCAAAAAAAGAAGGGACCAGGGACAGAAATACATCTACATCCTGCTTTTGACGTCATTTGGTCCTTCTAGCCAAGCTGAAAAACATGCACCCAGCCAACAGTGTTTGCTTATTGAAGTGATTTTTCACAGCATTGATGCCTATATTGAGTTGAGAGTAAGAGTGAAAGATGTGACACGTGTCATTGCTGCATTTGTACAAGTGACACTGAAGACCTCCACGTCCAGGTTAATACTTGAAATTTCATTTGTCAGTATTACTGTAACATGTTTATTGTAAGCCAAATGATAAATTAACTGTAATGGGTTCAAGTATACATCATGTGGTAAATGATTTTAATCATAGATTTTATTAATGCCACTATTATGTTATTATGCACAGTACAGTAAATTAAATACCATACAGTATATAAACATATGTGTTCTATTGTGCTTTTCAGATGTGCATTTTTGTAAAGCAACTTAGGGTTTAAGATAGTGGCCATATACCTTGCTGTAGCTGTTTGATTCCATTATTATTATAATTTCCATTGTCTGTAATGATAAAGGCAGAAATTATACAAATAATACTTTGAAAAAGAAAAACATAATTAGGTAATTGTATGCAGAAGGCTCAAACCTATAGACGTTGTGCTCTGGTGTGGACCAGTGGGTGATTTTCTCTTCTCTCTAGAAAAAGCCAAGTGATCATTACTACAAGCCACTCTGCTCATTGGTAACTGGAGTAGGAGAAAGAAACAAAGGAAGAAGGCACTGAAGAGGGTCCAACCAATTATGAAAAATGTTATGCACTTCGTTGTACTAGTCCAGGACTAACTTTGAGTCATTCTCTGGATAGTTGCTTGTACTGTTGATTTCACTCTTCAGGATCCTGGTATGAAAAGCACACCTGGCTATGGGAGGTAGTATGCCTTGTAGTTGGGTGTGATCGAGGACGGATCATTTTCCCTCTATGATTTTGTTTGGGGCTGAACCGGGACCACCTCCTCATAGGGGCTCAGTACTGTTGTCTTGGTCTCCACCTGAGATCCAGACTAAACAGTGCAGCTTTGCAAGTCCCTTAGTCGCAATTACAAGTCTTTCTATCTGTCACTTGCTCAAATTGTGCTTTTCCATGACAGGTCCCTGTCTATTAACTCCAAGCCTTTCTAATTGTGACTAGCCTCAGCCTGCGAGAGAAGCAGGTGGCTCTACAACCTCAGTTTTGAATGTTCCTGTGTCTCTTTTGACAAACATTTTAGATTTAATCTCCACAGTAGGTTCCTGATTCATTTTGTTGTAATCTGCAGAGTCCTGTTGCTACAGTAGCGTAGAGTTTTCTGAACTGCTGTTTCTTATCATCCTCTCACATCTACAACCCCATCCAGACTATTGGTGACATCCGTGTTTGCTGTAGATCCAGTTCACTTGCTACTACTGCTTTAAATTTTAGTGAGTCATTTGAGTTTGAGGTCATAATCAAACAAATGACCTACAAATAACATAATTTCTACATATGCTCTGTAGGGCTTTAAGGAAGGGTTAGGATGTGAGATTATAACATTTTTAAAGCCATCTTTCCATCTCAGAAAATCCAGTCCTGGGGTCTATTAAGATCCTGTACTTGTTGTTGACCCTGAGTCATTTCTAAGACACATTTTAACCTTGTTTCTTTCAGCAGTCATGTAATTCCACTGATGATATGTTTACATCTTTAACAAAAACCTGACTACATCTCAAGGACAATTTACATAAACCTAATGTTCTTCCATGGTTACATGAGCACACACGCCTGAAGACGTTCTGATCTAGGATGAAAAAAAGAAAAAACATTAACATTGTATTCATGTTTATTCTGTTTTGTTATCTTTCCAGGCAACACAACACCACTGAAATCTTATTATTTGGACTCAGTTGCAGCAACTTTACTTTTGTCTTTAAAACTATCTCTCACAGATTTAGACTAAGCCATATATTGTCTTAGATGGAGCTAACACCAAGATTTTATACATGTAGACCTACAGAACAAGTAAAGGATCTTGTGGCCACATCCAAAGAAAATGAGGTATAAGCAGGTAAATACACACACAGACAGACACACGCACATTCTTTTATGTTGTTGTGCTCAAGTATAACAGTTCAGAATGCACACTTTGTAGTGAAAGCAGATTTGATTCAACGGGGCTAAATAGACACAAAGAGGATTCCCATGAAATCTGCTCATTCCTCACAATGTAAAACAAACATGGATGTTTTTATTCATTTGTTTTCATAATTTTCTTAGTATATTTAAATTATGTATTTTGATTATCTGAAACATTTTAACTTGTTATGTTTACTTGAAAAAAATGTTTCAATACTTTAACATGCATTAATTGTTGTTGTGTTTATGGCCAATTAGTGGCAGCGGGAACAAGTTGTGGACACATTTAAATATCATCACCTTTTAAGTTGATATGTTCTTGTTAATAAACAGTTGCTTATGTTCATGGAGTATTAGCATTGATTTTGAGTCGTGTTTCTGCCCACCTGGTGAATTGTTCAATATTCACTCTATTTGAGCTCTGTTTTCACTCTCTATCAACTCCTAAGGGAAGTATGTGTCTCTTTAGCTGCTAGATGCTCCACTATGTTCTCCAGAAAGTCGTTAACTGTGTCTGTCAGCTGTATGGTGCTAAGCAGGTGGCATATATTGGGTTTTTAGAGCTTTTTCTCTAAAAAACAGCTGCCTGCGCCAGCCAAAAACAGCAGCACTTGCTATAAGTCTCTGTAAAGCTGCGGGAAGCTGCACAGTTGGGTGATAATCACTGTGTGTTCATCATTGTGAGCAGTGGCTATCACATTACATATTGTGATTTAATAGATTGTTATCATAAAGAATACTGATTATAGATCCTTTAAGAAATGTGCCTATTAGTAACAGTGAAAAGAACAGAGTGGGAAGTTTGTAACTTTCTTTTTCTGTATTATAGCATAAAAACTAGTCATAATTAATTGCTCTGTACTCATTAAGACTTTCAGTGCACAGGCACTATTATTCTTATTTAAATAATAATAATAAATAATCGTCATTAAAGTTGCATGGATTCTTGCCATATAGTGCATGTAACTTGCTTTGTGTTCCTCCTTGATGAGTCATATTAGGTCTGTGTAATAGACAGTAGTACAAGCCTGAATACTTTCTTCCCTCAAAGCCATTATCAGTCCAGTTTCAGCAGCCGTTCTGGGTACACCACTCTGTAGAACAGTTTAGCTCATTTCATCATTTGTTCGGGTTTACAGCTTTCGTCCACTGTGTATGACTAATAATTTCAGCATTTTGTGCTGTTGAACAGAATAATTCCCACATGGTAATGATGTTCTCACAAGCTTTGTGACCACTCATTGTGGTGACTCATTTTCCCCTTTTTGGTTGTTACCTGTAAATGCTACCCAGGTAATTAAAAATGCAGTTTAGGGGACACTAATGGATAATCTTAAACTGACAAAAGAGAGTTATCAATCTCTCTACTGCAGCAGTGTATGAAGTGCATCATGTAAATGGGTCAAATAGAGCCTTAATGGTTATGGTTAAATGGATTCAGTTGCCATAGGTGATTACTCACAGGAGCATCTGGCCTTTTTGAAAGAGCACAGTTTGTTTCAGCACACAAGAGCTGGGCAGATTAACATATTTCCATGATTGTTTTCATTAGTGTGTAAATGCCAGGGTCGCCCCGGTCCCTGTCCCTGAGGGAATCAGAACAGGCGAAGCACACTGCCTGTTTTACAGTCAGGGGTTGGGGGGGTGGGGAAGGTAATTAATATTCATAAAACACACTGTAGGTATATCTGTAAGCCTAACCCCACATGCAAAAACATGCACCTACCCTTCTACATGTTATCACAGAGTGCCACTAATCTGTCTTACACTGTCAAGTCAGAACATCCACAAGGGGAAATGGCTCCCATTCATTTAATTCCACGGATTATTAGCCACCTCCACTCATGTTGATTCAGTGCATCAGTTTTAGTGGCAGGGATAGAGGCTTGGCTCGGCTCGGCTCTGTTGTACAGTAGTACTTTATCAGCTCTACTTCTTTTTATACATTTTCCACAAAGACAAGGAATGGTTCAGGTTTTGCAAAATACTGGACTAGTTTAAACTCACAACCGAGCTTTAACTGTCTTTGGACTGACAGAGAGGTAGCAGCGACTCTGACAATGACACAGCAGGGGAACTGACAGTTTTGGCAATATTCAAACAATATTGTGGGTGCTTTTCAACGGTTCATCTGAGAGGGAAAAAAACCCTCTCTTGCATGCAATTCAACAAGCGCCTGTCAACATGCTAAGATGATAAAAATGTATTCATAAAGCTGATGCAAGCTAAATGAAACTCTGACTGCTACAGTCTACAGCAGCCTGTTGGTCTTCCTTGACATGATAGATACATTTTACATTACATTTGGATGTGAAAGCGCTTCCACATTTCAAAGCTAACATCATATTTTACCCATAACACCTGTCAGAATAAAAGAAATTCAGAGTGAATGCTATTTTTAGTATGCTATAAATATAAAGAATGAAAAAAAGACATAACTACAGTGTAAGTGCAGTATAATGACACTCACCTGTTATGGAGGCTGAGGTAAATGGAAAGGGTGATCATAACAAAATTACCCTTTGCTAAAAACCCGTAGTTACTGTTGCTATGCCTACTTTCCAAACTCGTATTGCACCCATGTAGTTCACAATGACAACACAGATGGATTCACTCAAGTCATATTTGATACATTTGGGTCTGTCAGACATCCCAACCTGCAAAAAGTAATTTCAGGGAGGTCCTTTCCGGGTGGGCAGCATAAAGCTATCAGGACGCTTTGCTCTCACACGCGCTGCATTGATAGTCACACAAACACACACACACACACACACATGTGCGCAGTCACTCGCTACAGCGCACTCTTGCTTGCTCGATCCAGATTCCAGGAGATTGGATCTCATTTGTGGGCGTCAAGGAGCTGCTATCAATATGTGGGAGACTCCCGAAACTTCTGGGAGAGTTGGGATGCCTGGATTTTATACAGGGGGATACAAAAGCAGGCTTCTCATTTCAAAGACCATTGATTGAACAGACTTAAATGACACCTAGCTAGTTAGTTAGCCTTAATGTCACAAAATTCCTTGACAAAGCTATGTCCCAGGCAGAACACTGTCAAAGGGTCTTTAATATACGCATTAATATAAGCTTTATACGCCTTTACAAGAGAAAAGAATTTGAGGATTAAGTTCATTCAGGAAGAACGTGATGTCAATTTTAGTGGTGGCGCAATTGCATGTAAAGTTGATGTAAAGACGAGTATATGTCAAAAAGATCTTGGGAGGAGGACTAAATTAGCATTACTGTAGTTATAAGCTAGTTGATCAGAAATGCTAATGTTTTCAGTTAAGATTAATGTCATTGCCTTTTTTTGATTTTGGAGAGGCTAAAAGAAAATGTGCTCACTGCTTTGGCATGTGGAGAACATTATTGGAGAAGGTGGTTAGCAAACTGTCAATTTAGAGGCATTTCTTCCCCATGCTGACTGCAAAATGAAAATATTGTTGCCACCATTGACACTAAGGTAAAAGGATTGACCACTAATGAAAAACAAATGGAAGCAGCATGCATTGGTGCACGCGTAAAAGCGGGCAGCAGGCACACAAGAACAGTGTGTCCTCATCAGGATGCAGACAAAAGGTTACAGCAAATTCTGTCACCCTCCATGTTTTCAGTTTCTCTGCTTTCGCATTCCTGCTCTTATCATCCATTCATCCGTCTTTTCTGCAGTTACTAACAGCTGCAGTTACATATAGCTGCATCGTCCCCTCCCCCCGCCTCTAACACTACAATGACCTTCACTAGCTCAACATGCAAGAAGATGGGAACGACAAAAGCAGAGCAGTATGGGGAAGAAAAAGGAGATGTGGAAAATAAAGCAGAGCAAGACAAGACAAGGTGGAGGTGTATTGAGAAGGAGGGGAGGGAGGATATGGAAGGAGGATGATGAAAGAGAAGAGGGAGAAAAATGACATGGGAGCGTGAGTGAAAGCAGGAAACAAAAAGAAAACAGGAGATGTGAGATGGGGATGAAGTGAAGGCTGAGTGGTATGAAGAATGGGAAAAAGATGTGTGTAATAGTGTGAGGAATGATATCATGTCTACTAAAATAAATACTCACTCTGCACATGTCGCGAGGGGCTTGACAACCCTGTTGATCTGCCTTCAATCAGATAGCATCACCCCTATTTTACCCCTATAAGGCATTTTTAAGGTACGCACCTTTGTCCACATACCAGTGGATCTCTACTAGCTATTCAGAAGATACAGTATGTTCTACTTTAGAAGATAATTGAGTTTCTCCTGCAGGAGCACTGTCTTGTGTGGCTGAAATAACAGGAGAAAGATTAAGTGCATCCATGTGTGTTTGACCTTCTCTTTAACCTTGTTTAGCCCTATTTCACTGCATGGGAGTTCAACACACACACGATGAGGAGAGCAAGAGAGATGAAGAAAAGAGAAAGAAGAGGGTTCTCACAGCGCTGCAGGCTTTACCGCCTAGACTCTGACTCTCTCTTTCCCTCTCTGACTCATCGCAAAGTCATAAATACTAAAGCGGGTAAAGAGAGATTATTTAAAAACTATCTTATACATTCAAACAGAAAGCGTGACAGTCAGCTCCTGCAAAAGACCAGGCTAGATACGAAGAATCTCTCTCTCTCTCTCTGTCTTACGGTCTCTATCTCACTCTTTCACACTCTATCTTGCTCTTCCACTCTGTATAATCTTCACCTCATTAGCATTTCAAAAATCGTATCTTTATGAGTCATGCATCGCAGGCGCTGTGGTGAGTTTGTCATTACTTGGTTATGAAACCGGGGCAACTCATTCTCCCCTTTGCAAGACCCAGTTCAGGGTTGTCGGAAGACATTTCGCATTGCCACAAATTCACAAAACACACTGTCACAGTCATGAAAAGGAATGAATATATTAGGATGTATGCAAAGACATACAAGATTAAATGAAATTTGATTGATCTCTGTGGAGAAATTGGGTCATTGCATCAAAAGACGTTAACAAGACAGCACAAAATAAAGAGATTAAGAGAAGAGCTGATGAGGCTATTCAAGTGTCATGTGACAATATGTCGACAACATTTTACACCAACAGGTAGGAATGAAGATTTACCTGAAGTTGAAACAGTAGTCCAGGTCAAAAGAAGTAAGTAAATGCAAAGCATATTCAGTATGAAAAATATACCAAAAACAATAATTACATGTATTTACTAACAAAATACTTCTTTCATAAATTGCCAAAGAAAATCTTACTAAACCAAACCTAAATGCCAGATATTATCTGCAATAATAAACTATGAGTTTGTGGTAAAATGAAAATGACGTTTCTGTTTTCTGTATTTAAATACAAATAAACTATTTTTCCAGTCCAATTTTTTATATGTTCAAGTAAAAAAGAGAGAATGATATACATATTAGTATAGTATTTTTTATGTTTCAGCAACAGGTGTCAAAAAAATCACTTTTTCATACCAAACCACCTCTTCAGACTTGTATGTCAATGAGAAAAGGCAACTAAAGCTGCTGTTTTTCAATCGAGCAAGGTGTCTTTAAACACGATGCCACTTCAGAGGAAAGCATTTGATTAAATGTGAACATTTCCAAAGTAAAATAACAGTTGTATTGAAAGAAACTGTTAAATTGCAACATTCCCTTTACCTTGAATCAGGGTTTGTCCTTCCTTGCAATAGAGTTTATTCTGCTCTATTCTGGGATTCTTCGAATTCAAAGCTGTACCATGCTGTCTAAAATGAGACAGTGTGGTGGTTAAATTAAATCCTAATTCTATCTCATGTAACTCTCAGCACACCTACAAATATGCACAATTATATCAGAAGTCATTAGAGCCTATGACTTAAGTAACATACAAGCCAACTGAATGGCACCCTACATGCATTAAAAACTAATGATAATAAGTAAATAGCAGCATTAGCCTCTAGACCTGGTGCATTGATGAATAAAGGGCTCTGATCACCTGTGACATGAAGCTACATTAGCCAAGACCACACATCTGTGCATCTTAGAAAAACATACATTTTGCTTACTGGAGATAATGAAATAAAGATATCAAGGTAATGGGATTATATTAGGCTTCCATATGATAAAGGTACTGTACAGTATACTGTATAAGAGGCTCAGGGTAGGAGGGTGGGGTCACTCAAAATTCCTGGAGGGATATGGATAGCACCCAAGTATGCCTTGCTTGGTGAAACTAAAATTGGGACTGAAAGTGAGAATAATTGGAAGAAATCCAGGAAGAATTGCAGGACATTCAAGACATGGTGACAAAAGATGACCACATGAAAATTTTCCAGGAAAAAGACAAATGTGTTGCATTGCAAGGAGAGTACTTTGAAGGGGATTTGAAAGATTTATAATGACAATTTTTTAAATAATTCCAGGAAGTTTTGGGTCCCCCTTCATTCAAGCTATTACAGTAAATGTTTTTTGGCTCCATTAGCCATTACATCTATACTATTTTTGTATGTTGTGTAATGTGTCTTTATTACCCCTTATTCTAGTGCTTAAACATTTAGATAATCTTTTATTTTTTAGTATCAGAGAATTAATTAAACTTATAGATTTAACATCCAATGAAGAACTCCCAGATTTACCAAGTTCATTTGATGTCACATACCTACACATACACACACACAGTCTGCAACAAGGTGTCATTACAAGTGGAAACTCTGGAAATTTAAAAAAAGTTGAAATATTGTCAAAAAAGTCTGTGTTTGAGTTTGAGTTTGTCTGAGATGAAAAGGTTAATTTACTGACAAAAGCTAAATGCAACAAAGTGCAATGGAGAGAAGTGATGACATACAGGAAACATGACTTAAATGTATAAAACACTTCCAAAAGCATAAAGCTGTGATGTTATGTATTCAGAATTCTCCATTTCCACTGCCCTTTATGCTTTTCATCACCAGTATTTGTATCATGTTATTATTGCTTCAGCTTTGACTGACGCTCTATTAGTTTCATCATGGCTTTGCGCCATTTTCTTCATTTTGCGGTTCACCGCACTCCATAGGAGAATCAGTTCTCTTTACTTCAGTGTGCTCCATCCAGTAGAATACCACAGTAGTAGTCATAGTACATTTGGATGAAAACCTGACTGTTTAGAGTTAAATTGTTCTTCTACTGCCTGTACTAATGATCGGATAAACTACTAACATACAGGAGATTCAATTGCCTGTGGCGTATGTATTTAACATTTTGTTTCAATCATGGCAAAACCAACACTGTAGACAACATGTTGTACACACACTTCACAGTGACAGAGTGCAGTATGTGCTGTGTATACTGCAGATGCATGTAAGAAGGCGAACATTTTTTATGAAATAATTGAATTTTTTTCTTTCTCCCGCATGCATTGTGAAAATATCCTCATCCCTGCAAAAATGGATGGGAGCCAGTGCGGCTCATCACTGCAGCAGCTTCAAGCAAACACAGAGACAGGATCTGTCATTGTTGCAAACCATGAGAGGGGAGAGACAAGAATGAGACAGATAACAGACTGCATCAGCACAGTGGAAGGGAACTACTTTTTTTTCCATATTGCAGTGACAAGTGTTAGTTTGAAAAGGACACAACCTTGTTGAGCACAATTTTGGTTTTTCAATTAGGTCAGTGTGATGTTAGGCATATGCTGAAATACAAAAACAGGAAAACAACACTGTATTTAGCACGCTGGTTCTTGGCTTTTCTGGGTCTTTTTCCCCCAATTCTTTTTTATTTGAATTTTCCAGCATATTGAGATACAAAAGTAACAGACAGTGACATTCATGGTCTTTTTTCAGTTTGCTGGTGTGTTCCTCCTAACTGATGAAAGTGAGTGAGTTTTATTACAGAAAATCTTTCTGTTGACTGCAAAATGTTCATTCTCAACAGCTGTGGTTCCTCTAAATGTTACAGTCATTACTTCAGTGAGGCCATATTATTGTAACTATTCTGAGCACAAATGAAAATCATTAAGTCAATTAAGTGTCTGATAATTGCCACCACCAATGTTTGTGGCAAGATGAGGGGACAGAAATGTCAGAGTAGCACCAAAAAAGCTAAGTAGATGTCTGTAATTCAATTTCTTTAATACTCAAGATGGCCGAAGGGTCAAAAAGTGCAGCAAACAAACATAAAATGTGTAGTTTAGTGCAGGATGTAGGCCTGATGGTTAACTTCAAACCAACAGCACAACCTTTTCCCTCATGTACACAAGACATCCCAGGATATCAGTGCTCTTTAAGTCCAATTTTTTGTTCCTGTTCCCCATCAGCTGATTCAGTTCATCAACAGTGAAGCTAAATCAACCATGACAAATGTGATAAAGTTTGATTACTGAGTGTAAACGGGAACAGAACATTTCAAAAGGTGTTACTGAGTACACGGCACAATTGCACATGCAATATAGACTCTGTAATCTTCCATCTGTGCCTGACAGCATAGTCCATAAACACGATTGAGACATTATGAGATCGTTGTCTACTTAGTAGAAAGCGTGACGAGGAAGGTGATCATGGTATGAGAGTACAAGCAGAAGTGGAGCTTGTACTGTGTTCTTTTCAAACATTTTCATTCCACTAATTCTGTGTTTCATTTGGCACTTGAAACCAAACTTGAGTAAGAATCAAGCTCCTACATAATACGTTTAACATAAACACATAGGTAAAGAAAATTTAAACATCTGGAATCAATATTTTATATTAATCTTACTTGAAAATGACTGGTGTTGATGAACCACACTCCCTCCAAAAATATAGATATATAAATACAGCTATAGTTTCCCCAAATCTGTGGAGTTATTTAACATCTTTGAGTCAATTATTATAATTTTTCCCTCCAGCCATCATCAACTTTACTTTTTGGACACAATGTGCATGTTTACAAGCATAATTACAGTATTGTACTTCCTATGAGGACCTAATGTTGATCTTTACTGGTGATACTTTATTTCTTATATGATCAATGTAACTAGTTTGACAGCTAAGTTGAACTACCTACTGTAGAAGTTTCTACTTTTGTGAATCCAGTTTTGATTTTTACTATACTAATTAATTTTTACAATAACTTTAATCCAACTTTTGTTTATGAAATCTTTTTCTGCTTTGTAATCACCATCATTGAATAGGTTGTCCAATACTGATTTTACAGTTTCTCAAGCACTTCCAGTAAAAACCTCAAAGGCTGTGTTCACCATATATAGCTGTATAGTGAGGGCAAAAGACTAATAGAGTGACTGTATACCAAACAGCAGCCAGACAGCTGATGAACATAATTATAATTAAGTATTTAGCAGCTAAAGAGATTTTCCCCTCAGGAGTCAATAGAGACCAAAAACAGGGCGAAGAAGAGTGAATATTGGAACATTAGTCATGTTGCCAGAAACACAACTAACAAATTATAGCTAATGTTGCTCTGTGTGCATTTCATTAAAAAGGCAACTGTTTTCTTCATATAAAGAGGCAACATACAAAAACTGAAATGGAAGGATTTTCAGTCTCTGAATGACGTGCCAAGTGTCCTTCGAATAATGATCAGAATGTGAGAAAAGTACAAATATGCTTTAATATGCCTGTTATGCTGGGTTGCATGAAGAAATAATGTGCTTGTCATTTACGTCACTACACAAGGTGGTGTGGGTTGATATTGTTACAGCTCATCATTTAGTTCTTGGCTCTTTTCAATATATATTGTCTGGTAATGTCCTCCTCCACAGCACCTCAGTGATGTTTTCTTGGTGCAAAGTTACAAAGTAATCTAATGGAGAAGCAGATCAGCCTCCTCCTCATGTACACAGCTGCAATCGCAACGTTTGCCCCCAGGCTTCATCACAGAATGATAAAAGGGAGAAATCGCCTTTGAACTCGCAATTTCAAACCTACGGAAGCTTATACTGTGAGTGCAAATTGCACATATGCCAAATTGACTTTCAAATGTTTCCAGAGATAATTTCTTTTATATAAATCTGCCTGTAATTTACAGTGACATGTTTTTTGATGTTTGGGAGCTATGTACAGAGCCTCTCCACAAGACTTCGGGAGTGACAGGACTTTCCTTTTATAAACCCCTTGCATAATATGTTAATGATCAAGTGGATGGATAATGTAAAACAAAAAAAACATTACCTGAGTTGGCAGTTAATATTTATGAGCAGGAAAACACTTGAAATGATGATATTTCTGCATGACTGCAGGAACTCTGCTAGTAAGTTTTTAGCTCTGTTCAGTTTTAAGTAAAGACTCAAACTGTCACTTTTTCTTCCTCTGCTTTTTACCGTTGCTTTCATCATATTTCTCTGCGTCTGTATGTAAATCCAAAGCTAAATCTGACATGTTCAAGTTCTTTCTTTGAAATGTGGGTATACTGCATAGAAAATATCTCCTTCCTTCTGGTTAATATTGGTTTTCTTTTATCAACTATGTGTGTGGATTAAAAAAACTAATTCATGTTGTCTGTGTTGCTGGTTTGATCTGATGATGATCATTGTGTTTTTCAGTCTGTATACTGCCTGTCTTCCATGATGTGTTGTTATAAATGCTGAAAATAAACCCAGTTTTCTGTCTTCATATAGCATTTTAATCTTTTTATCTCCATAATGTGCTTGCCATGGAGAATTAAGACCCTAGGGCATGTTTATCTTTCATGTTCTCCTATCTTACTATAAGGCAATCTTATTTATATGTGTATATAAAACAAATACGCCAGTAGAAAAAAAGATAAGACATGTAGAAGAAATAGGAAAAGAAGAAAATCAGAAAATAAATGATGGAACACTTTGAACACGACAGCTGAGCTTTTTGTTTTGTATTGACTACAAATAAAATGAAAACAATTGCTTAAGATAATTATAGCTGACAATCATTCATGAATTATGAATGTTAAGTGGCCAATTATACAAAAGTAAGAGAGAATTTTAATGAACTCATAATGAAAATACTGCATCATTTTTGCTTTATGGGTGCAACAGTTGCTGTTGTTATCGACTCTCATCATATTGTTCTTAGATTATTTACTCAGTGGAATATTATTGAATAGCATTATTCAGTCATCTTCTCTTTACTAAAAATGAATAACAACTGGTGCCCACGCAGTAGTCTCTGCAGGGTGTCCATGGTTCTCGAAGAGCAGAAAAAGTTTGTTGAAAAAATGTCTTGAAATGAACAAGGGGCCTTGAAACTGTTATACTTTTATGATTTTTCATCAATAAACTTAAGCTCTCCTTTTGTCTTAGCATCAACACATCTTGAGGGTAAAACCTGAGATGCAGGTTTTGATTTACCAGTGGTTTTTAAAGGGGAAATATTATGTAAGTTTACAGGTCTATATTTTTTATCTGGGGCTCTATTGAAATATCTTTGCATGATTTACTGCTTGTTTAACTCATACTGCACCTTATGCAGCCCCTCAGTTCAGCCTCTGTGAAACTTATGAGCCCACTCTGTTCTCAGCAGACTTCCACTGGCTCCAGAGGCTCTGCCAACAAACCAATAAACAAATTATAGTAGTAGGTTTCACAACCTTTTCTCATATTTTAAATCAAAATCTTTATTGGTACATGTTCAAGCTGGAAAACGATCTAGGATTTTGAGTTACAGGGAGCATTGTACATACATTAACCTTGAGTTTTGGAAATTCAACCATGTTTAAGGTAGATGTCCAACATTATAACGATATGTAAGTAACAATCACATAAAGCATAATATGTCTCCTTTAAATGACTTTACTTGAATTTCTAAATTGATTAAACATAAAAACGTATATAAAATGTGTTAATTAGTGAGGTTTAAAGGTGCTGGTAGGCCAATTTTGATACATTTGGACAGTGCTGTAGCCTCATATTTATTGTAGAAACATGAAAGTGGTGCCAATATTTCATCAACACCAAAAGTTATCCCCCAAATGTTCTATTTCTTTACTTCTTTTAAATCCATGGTTTCCTTTTTGAATCTCACCACTGCCTCCCTGCAACTAGGTCAACAATACCAGTTCTGAAAATGGACTTGAACTTCACTGTCATCATCGAGCATTTTAAACACATTTGATGAAACACATTATATGACACCGCAAGGATCACAGCCAGCGTCTCATGAACCCCTCCAGCGGAAAAGCAGTGGAGATGAAACCGGAGGGAGATGCAATGACCTTGGGAACGCATCACATCCCTCTCTCTCTCGTCAAATTTCTGTCACTGGCACTGACACTGGTTCCTTTTATAATCCTGAATTTATGTCCAAAGTGTTCAAAGGAATGTGTTATTGGTGAGCAGACCAAAGTAGTTTGTTTCAAATTCTCCCCATAAAGGTTTAATTCAGTCAGGGAAGGTGCGAAAACTCAATTCTGTTCAAGGAGAAACTCTCCCTGTTGCTTTTCTTTTGCTGTCTCTCGCTTTTTCTCCCCATAAACAAAAACATGCAGGCATCAAAATACACACAGAGTGATGTGTGTGAAATATGAAAAAGCTTATTCCAGGGAAACCCATCTGATATCTGTTTCAGTCATTACCATAATAATTGGCACTCCACTGCACTGAGTAAGAGCCTTGCGGACTGGGACAGAATAACAACTAGGGAAGAGGAAGGAGGGGGGCACACTGCAAAAAATATGAATCAAAACAAGTGTCATATGCAGTCTAATAGTACTTGTCTTAAAATTGTAGAAAATGTGGATTGCAACAATTTGTCTCAAGATTTGTCAACACATAAGAATTACTGTATTAAAATGTGGTATAATAAAAGCAAAGCAGGATAGACTAACAAATAAGTGTACTGCATGTCACTATTATCATGTTTCTGTTACTTATTTAGACAAAATTAGGGTTTCACACCTAATGACGACTTGTTGAAATGTACATTTTTTGCAGCGTGAAAGGAGTGAGCGAGATGAGGATGTAATTCCACTGAGCATATGTCGAGCACAGCCCATGATGCTCAGTTTCATGCTGCATGTGCTGTCACTTCCCCGAATCTCAGCTCCTCTGAGATTTTTCAGCTGCCATGTCTCATACAAAAATTATTCTTGTGTAAGGTTTTTTTAATTTGTCTTTTCAACACTTACACAAAAGTAAAACAATCTGCATTCTTTCTTACTATTTTTCTGTTTCACAATTGATTTTGCACCCAGCACACAGCTCCCACTATTGATGAATGGCTCCATATTTTATGTAAATGCTACATCACCAAGGTTAAACTGCCCTGAAAACAACAAAGATTCATTTTCTCTGGAATTTCTACTGTTGTAGAAATCAAACAACTATTGAGGTTTGATAATGGTGTTTCCAACTAATCCCTCAAACTAAAAACTAACTAAAATACAATGCCAAATCCAAAATGACAAATTAAGTTAATAAAAAAAAGTAACGTGTTAGAAAAATATGAAGATATGAAGTGTTAGAAGAATATGAATAGAATATGGTTGATGAAAACCAAAAAACATATTGGGAGAAAATGAGAAAAATATGTATTTTCACATGCTAATGTGCCTTTAATGATACGGCGCCAGTTGAAAAGCAATAGCTCACAGTTTTCTTGTGGTTTATGTGTTTCCCTTTAAAGCAGCAGTAATTGACATTTTTAGAATAACAATGCAACAAATGACAGTGTATAATATCAGAGCCATCACTTATAATGATAAACTGCAGCTCCAATCAGCTTTGCAGTGTTTTGTAGAAAGATTCAGCTCATTGTTTAGCTGTAAAGGAGGGTAAATATTAGACTTATATTCACCAGTTGAATAGATACAAGACTCCAAATCAATTTTACCATTGCACTGCAACTATTAGATAGATAGATGGATAGATAGATAGATAGATAGATAGATAGATAGATAGATTAAAGTAATTGTAGGTCAATATGGGCATTTTAATCTCTCTGTAGCTCTAAATTGACAGTTTTTATGTCAAAAAGCACTTGTTTCTGGTCTCTTCTTGAGTGGAAAAGCCTCTAGAAAAAACTTGAAGAACAATGTTTATAATGATTTATTTTATGTGTGTGTCCTTTTGCCATCATTTCTTATACATGGATTACATTTTGTACAGTCAGACACTGCTTCTGGCTTAAGCTGGATGATTGTTTTACCTGCCCTCACAGAGTCAGTTTCTGACCTCTTTGTTAAAGGAACAAAAGTGAACACTCGGCAGGTCCAGAGGGAGTTTGGCTTGCATTAATCACACTGACGGCAGCAAGCATTGTGCCATTACATTCAGTTGTTACAACCGCCCCAGCAGAGAGTGAACCATGTGGATTTATCAGCAAGACACGGGCAGCTGAAAGACAGCCATGGTATCTGACATTGATTTAGCAGCTGTAAGGAGACTGCTAATGTCGTGTGGGAGGAGTTGCTAATAATTTCATCATGCCGGAAGAAATCGCAGAGATTGAGTTTCAGTTGTACAGTATTATGAGCCCAACCCTTTAAAGGCCCATTTAAACTCAACGTACGTACGAAAATGTATACGTCCTTTTCAAATGATGCTACCGTCACTGCTCACATACTTCCATGTGTCCTTTACGTTGGCATGGATTTTAACGAATACATCCACCAGGGGGCAGCCCAGAGTCAAAGATTTATGACAACAACAAACTCAAAAACAAACATGGTGACTGTGGAGGAGATATTGATAATGTACCTCTTGCATAAAAGACAAAAACGATGTTTAAAGTTTCTACTCGCACAACCTTTCCTCCATAAGTTCTGCCATTGTTATTTCTTCTTCGTGTCTCACTAGAGCTACGTATTGGGTAGTGACAGCAACACTGCCCCCACCATTTCCGATGGTACTGCTCCATTTGGCCCGTATCCGTAAGCTTTAAGGAAACGTGCAGAAATACGGACGAAATGAACGCGGAGCACGGACAGAAGGCTCTGTCTGTATCCGTATTTAATGTTGAGCATAAATGGGCCTTAAGAAGCCAGCTTTATGGGTCACACGTCTGTAGATCAACTGATACATTTTTTGAGTAAGAACAACCCCCCACGAAATGACTAATTCCATTATCAAAATCCATCCATTTTGATTTGGTCTGATCACATTTTGAATTGTTTTATTACGATTCAAGTTAGCCAGAGGGCTAAACTGGCAGTTAGTGGTCTCAGCCAGCAGATGTCCCTAGTGAGCATGCTCCATGGAACGCATTGAGCCCATAGAGGGTGCACAGTACCTTTTAAGGAAGTTACTTTTTTGCCTTTAAGTACCACTGAGGAACTTTCATGGGAATGAACAGGACCCTGCCTCAGAAGCTGTACCCAGTTCTCTTTATACATCCATGACGTAAATGTATTCAGTTGGGAATGTGTGATATTAGCAAGAGAACTGTTTAGAGCATCACAGAGAGGCCGTGTATTATGTTCGCTGTTGTACAAAAAGTGCCAGTTGTCCACTGCAGAGTTTGTTTGGACTCTTTGTATAAAGCTTCTTACCAGCTATGAGCTAGGCTAAGCCAAGTAGGCTAGCACAATACCAGAGGCCTCCGAAATACGTTCCAAGGCTCGAAACACTGGAAAGGTCACAACAGCGAGAAAGGTGAAGAGTGCTACACAGAGACAGTGACATCAGTTTTTCAAGTACGTCCTCATGTAAAAAGTTCAAGCAATGATAATTTAACCACATGTAAGGTCAGCTGTTTTACGTGGTGTTTTATTTGTGGTCACTTGGCAGCAGTGGGGCAGCTGAGGATGCAATAGTACAGTGATTTAAGGCCGAGAAATTTAAGAGATTTCAGAGAACAGTAAATCTAAGAGGGGACAAACAAAAAGACTGGCTGTCGGTTGGCTTGGATCCTACTGGTCAGTGTCCTCCAAGGTCAGTGTATGAGTCATAGGATGTGTTCATAAATCATTCAATGTGCAATGAGATAAAAAGCCAATACTTCAAAGTACTACTTTATGACCAGTGTCCAAATGCTGCAAAGCAAATCTTCTACAAATATATTTTGAATTTGCTTTGCCAAATACACTTTTGAGGGAGTGTACTTGCTGTCGGGAATGCATTACTTTTTAAAATGGGAAAATGTGCACAGAAGACGTGGGAGGAGGGGTGAATAGATGGAGATTGGTTGTTTGATGTAAGCTTCTAAAAACTTTATTTGAAATCAGTGAGAAGAAACCAGATGAAAAAAAAACTTAAGCGAGTTATTACAAAATACATTTATTTGATAGATTGTGCACAATAAGACACATTGAGAAGGTACATGAGGAGTCTTTCACAATTAGATCACACTGTGTTCTCATTTTATCTGGGTAGTCAAACCACAGCTCTGTCTTCAAAAAATATTTTTAAATGTACAAAGTGCAAGAGTCCCACATGTTTGGGCAACTAAAGCTTTGGTCTGATTTAATCTCTAATAGAGTTAAGTTATCATACCATGAGCCATACAGGAATATCCCCTGAATCTATTCACCGGTGAAGATAAAGGAGTGAAGAGGAGTAGCTGAATATCTGGATGGACATGAGCACACTGGACAGACCCGGTGGACAGCTGGTCCTGATGAAAAAGGGAGGTGAATGGTGTGGAGGTGGGTTGCATCGATCTGACACTGAAATAACTGACAGAAGGGAACATATTTTAAAACTTGACGACCAGGATGGGAGAAGGCTGCTGCCCTTCCTTTTCACAGGATTTTGTTTCCTAACATTAACCGTGTTTATTTTGGTGTATGAATTCATAATTTCAGTCTGGTGCTTCAGTTTTTTAAGTCCTGCTGTGAGAGCGTGTTTTTTTTATTTCTTTTGTTTTGTTTTTGTTTTTTTGTGTGTGCTTGTGATGTTAAGGCAGATCATCTGCTTAATCAGTGATGGCGAAATCAGACGTGACTGCACACCGTCAAGCTGAGGGAGGAATGGTAAAACTAAAGATATTCTGTTGAACATTATCAATGTTTGTTTGTTATTCTGTATTCTTTGAAAGCTTTGTATCTGTCTCGCTCACCCAGTGCTAACCTGATGGTAGGTTTCAGTTAACTGAAGCTGCCGTCAGACCAAAATCTGCCTGGTGAAATTTACTTGAGCTGTTTGGCCAAAACAGAAGTGGCAGGAATTAGTGATGCAGAGATTATATAAATTTGGCTAGTTTGCTGACAACCACTTCCCACATGGTTGTAAATTATACAGCTTCTTATTAAAGATTTTACTGTGATTAATCTCTGTCACTGTGCTTGTACTCACTGCTGTCAAACACCAACATTTCTTCTCTGCTGCATGTATCATTTGCTGCATATCTATAAAACAAGATTATAAACAAGCAAGATTTCCTCAGTGAAAGGTTAATCTGACACTCTCTCACAAACAGTTAGGACACTGAAGATCCTCACGATTTCATGGGTCAAAGGTCAATCAGATTGAACGAAGTGAAAGAGTAGGGTCAAAAAGTTGTGGGCAGTCTCACCCTGTTCAACATAGAAAAGAATGAAAAGCTTAAATGGCAGTCATAGCTTACAGTTTACAGTCATATGAGAGAGGGTGGCAGCTTGTCCTGCAGATGCAGTTTTTCTTTTTTTCTTAAATCTCTTTTTCTGTTTTTAAGAGCAATTTAATTTTTTGCCACTATTTCATACATATTTGTGTTTATGAATGCCACCAGCCCCTTTTCTACTGATGTGCTTCTTAACATCCCCTTCAAAGCTCACTGTTTGTGGAAAAATCTGATGAAAGACCCTGCACAGCCAGAGTAAGCCTACAGAGGAGATTTTAATCATTTTGACTGATGTTGCGTGTGTACGTGTGCAGAATGTGCTTGACTGACATCGCCATGACTCTTGGCTTTGTTTCACCTATGAGGTGGAGCATATTACACATTTATCATACGTTCAAACCTGAGCAGAGGTCTAATTTGCTAGATGTTTGTAAATCATTTCATTTTGGTTCAATACTAAAAATGTCAACGTATCCCATTTTACATGCTTTTAATTCTCCTTAATCTAATAAGTGCTGCAAGTAAAACAATAGTCATCTGCCTGTAGCAGACTGTGGGGAAAACAAATTAATATTACAGTGAATAATTTGCATATACATTCAGTATTCCATATGTAATATATAATAATGCAAAATAAAACATAATCCAGGCAGAATCACATTTCCTGGTGCAA